>NC_081183.1:191408558-191683898 GCF_029867415.1 Vicia villosa | reverse complement strand
TCTTTATTTTTACAAAAAATTTACTAAGTTAAAAAACTTTTTTTTTTATTTTTTAATTACAGTCCACTTTTATTCAGTTTCCTTATTAATATAATTTTTTAATGTTTTTAATAATAAATCTAAATAATTCTAACGAATATGACAAGTCCATAACAGTTTCCTTATAATTTTTTTTTCTTTATCTCTATGTTATCTTCTTTTTTTTATTCTTCTAATTTGATTAATTGTATTATGACATTGTTATCTCATACCCAATATACATGAATATGTCATAGATATTCTATTTATAATTTTATTTTTCTACAAAATTCACGGATATACAGATATACATATACAATTTATATTTATTTTTAAAACTCTTTTGAATAAAAAAAATTAATTATGATTTAAAATTTTTTAGATAAAAAATGTTAATAATATGATAAAAGGCTTGGTTTAGTTTGAGTTCTAAAAGATTAAAAAAGAAAAATTGACCCGATTAAATTTATCTTCAATTGGGTAGGTTCAATTGATTTTTAGCAAAGCATAATTCTATATTTTTATTATTTCAAGTCAAATAAATTTAAATTTATAACATTAATATATTCATAAATAGATATAGTAATTAAAACCTATTAATGTACCTGCACACAAACATATAACGGTTTCCTTATTTATACTTTCCTTGTAATTATACTTTTAAATATTGTATTTCTTTTTAAATTTCGTTTTATTAATTCAAAATTTTTGTATTCCTATTTTACTCAATTTCTTTCCTAATAAAAAATTATAATATATTTGAATGATAAATCTACATAATATATGCCTTAGGTATTCTATATAATTCATTTTCAATATTTTTTGAATGAAAATTTGCTTAATTATGATTTGAATTTGTTTTGAGATTAAAATATATATATTTAGATAATGCATCGTATATTTGAAGAAAATGGATTGACCCGATTAAATAAAATACCAACCGGATAGGCTCATTTGGCTTTGCCAAAATATTAATATCTTCAAATATATGATAGTAATATATTACTAAATAAATATAGTCGTTAAAATATATAATTGAACCTGAACAAAAAAATATATATATTCACATTATATTGCTACTTTATTTTTTTCCTTATTATATTTATTCCTTATTTATATTGTTTTCCTTAACTTTTTCTTTGTCCTTATTTTCCTTATAATTTTTTTAACTTATTTTTTCTTCCTAGATAAATTATTTTTATATTTTATTTTTAGTAAGTAAAAAAAAAACTCTTATTCCTTAATTTTATTTCTATTTAATTTTATTTGTTTCTTAATCAAATTTTATTTGATTTTTTAATGATGAATGTAAATAATTCAAATGAATATGCCAGAAATATTTCTCTCAATTGTTTCCTTATTTTTATTTTCCTTGTAATTTTATATTTTATTTAATTTTTATAACCATTTTTATTCTTCGTAGTTTAAATGTTTTTAGACTTTTATTGCTAATAAGTCAAAAAATTATTCTTCTTACTAGTTAATTTCTTTATGTTTATTTTATTTCTTTCTTAACATAAATTCCTAATATTTTTCATTTTTCAATTATGAATCTAAAAAATATCCTTAGACTTTTATTGCTAATAAGTCAAAAAATTATTCTTCTTACTAGTTAATTTCTTTATGTTTATTTTATTTCTTTCTTAATATAAATTCCTAATATTTTTCATTTTTCAATTATGAATCTAAAAAATAAAAAAAAAACACAAATAAATATTTTACAATTATCTCATAAATTTTCTTTTTTATTTTTAACCCATTAATTTGAATCATTTATAAGGGCATGCATGTTAGGATGCTGGAACCGGTTAAAAAATATTGACTAATTGGACAAATATACACTATTCTATAACTGCGTAATTTTTAAAATTTTGGAAAATTAATGATTTTTATATTCTAAGATCAATAAAAATAATTTCTTATTTAAGTGGTAAGATAATCATTTTATTATTAATATTGTATTGTTAAGTTATGTAATCGTTATTTTTTAAATGTTAAGTTATGTTTAATAAACTATGTAATCCAAATGTCTGAATAATAATACAAACGCCATCTAACAAACCCATGAAGAATATCTTTCAAGAAGAGATAGGGGATACAGTATTTACTAATAAGTATAAAAGACCATTAATTATTGATAGTCAACAACTTCCAACAAAGAGATTAAAAAAAACAATTTTACTTATTATCTTAATATCTACTATGATCCTCCTCGATATGATGTGTTCTAGATTTGCCTTTTGAATATAGAAACTTCAAAATAATAATTTGTATCCCATTGTGAATCCAAGCATATCAGAAGTGTGTCTCAACCTAGATCCATATAAGTACCTCCATCATAAAACTTACATTTAGTTATTTTTAGAGTTGACTTAATGTAATGACATAAGAGAGTGAACACACTCTACCAAAAACTAATAATCCTGAAATACATAACTAAAATAACCCTTAGATGTCAAAAATGCATCTCCCAACTCCAAAATAATCCCTTCGAATCTCAAATAACCCCTAGATGTCATATGCATCATTCGAGTATTTTTTATTATGCTTAAAAGACTACTTGATGTTACCTAAATTAAAGTACCAATATTGCTATCATCTATTGGCCCTCACCAAACACCTAAATATCATTTACAAGTCTTGAACATATCCCATTCAATAATTGTTGTTTATAAAGCCTAGTCCTATCTCTTAGTTGCAACAAGCAATCCAACCATAATACAATAGTTCCCCAATAATAGCTTTTAATCCTGTTTCAATACCCTATTCAAAGTGCTAGGAGGTGCTCTGCTATATTCTATATGCAACACACAAAGAAAAAAAAAACACAACGGTTGCATCAAGGGGATAAATAACAAAACAGAATATCCATAAACTAAAAATAAATAACAAACCCAAATGTTAATAATTCTAATCCACTCAAGAAACCAAAACAATTAAAAAGCAAAAGTACAAATAACATAATAACTTCCTTAGTCTTGCCTAACATCATCTAAAACTCCAAGACAAAAAAAAAAGATGAGGGGGATATATGAAATGTTGGCCTGGTACTCATGTTGCCTGATTAAAAGAATCTAAGATACAAGATTATCGTTGAGCGAAAGTGAAGCTAGCTGTTCCGCAGGGCTGTTGCCTTGCTGAGCAACATTTCTCAGTACATCCATGGCTTCGGCAACTTTGGCCTTGAGAGCATCCGGGGATTCAATCAGATGCAATACTTCAGGCTGGTCCATCTCTAAAAGCATACCAGTAACCTTGGCTGCTGAATCATGTTCCAGCTGATCTACTAGCGGATACAAGGCCTCCCCAAGCATCTAATCAAATACAGGGAAGTATCAGAAAAGATAATTTAAGAGCACAAATTTGTAAAAATATTAGCAGAAAACAGAACATCAGAACATACCGTCCTCTGCTGTTCAGGGGGGGCATTTGCAAGAGCCGTAGCCAAAGCATGAATTGGCATGGGTGGTGCAACATCGCGAAGTGGAAGACCTCCCATGTCATAGGACATCATTCCTCCAGCTATGTTTTGAACAGGGGCATCTTGAATGTTGTTGCGTCCAGAAGGGTAGCGATAAACACGTTGCCTTGGAAGCATCTTAACAAACAAAAACAATAAACATGAGAACCCAACATGAAAGATCATAATAACAATAATGATAAAAATAAATAAATTTGCACTTCAGACCTGTTGCTGCATCATTGGCACAGGCTGCTGGGATTGTTGAACAGGACCACCTCCACGTCGTCCACCAGGGCGCTGACCTTGTCCCTGCTGAACCATAGGAACAAAGTAATTTGGCATAGGACCACCGCCAGGTCTCATCCCAGGAACAAGCTGCTGCTGATATCCAAATCCAGCCTGCATTTATAATTGGGTGGATGATTAATGATATATTTTCATCATAATTGCTAACAATTTATACATAGAGAAATGATGTCCAAATGATGGAGACAATTCAAAACACTAGCATAAACACAGCAAAGTATGTGATACAAGGATAAGAATAATATTGAAACAGCTCAGTCCCGTATCAATAAACACGAATAAAACATGGCCCTCAAATAGTAGTAAGTGAAGACAGACTATATTTACATACACAAATAAAATACATGGGTATAAAAAGAAACTTTGATGCAATAAAATAGATGGAATAAAGCATGGCCCTCAAATATATAATAATAATAATAATAATAATAATAATAATAATAATAATAATAATAATAATAATAATAATAATAATAATAATAATAATAATAATAATAATCATTACTTGTGGGGCAAAGTATGTGATACAAGGATAAGAATAATATTGAAACAGCTCAGTCCCGTATCAATAAACACGAATAAAACATGGCCCTCAAATAGTAGTAAGTGAAGACAGACTATATTTACATACACAAATAAAATACATGGGTATAAAAAGAAACTTTGATGCAATAAAATAGATGGAATAAAGCATGGCCCTCAAATATATAATAATAATAATAATAATAATAATAATAAGAATAATAATAATAATAATAATAATAATAATAATAATAATAATAATAATAATAATAATAATAATGATAATAATAATCATTATTACTTGTGGGGGCATCATGGCTGGAGGTCCTTGACCATACATAAACTGTTGTCCTATACCAGGAGCACCAGGAGGGTAGAGTGGCATTCGGGGTGCAACAGAAGGAGTAATTGCAACCGGCCTCATTTGTGAAAATTGTGCCTGTTAAGATGCAAAAGTTAAAATACTCTCATTTGTTAAAATTGTGATGGCTAAAAAGCAGAAGTAAAGATTCTATGCACTGATGTAAGTCTAAGCAATAGATCCCTAATTGAATTGCATTTCTTGGATCTTCTAATTAAATTACATGTAAAAATTGTAAAAAAAAAATGTTTTTTGACTAATCTATAATGAAAATGATATTGTTTAATACCAATACTAATTGCAATGCATACTAACTCGTTAGAGAGTATAAAGCAGAGATATTATAAGAAAATGTCAAATATCTCTTTATACATGAGTCAATTAGTAGGTATTATAATATTATTTATAATAATACCTAAAACAATAAAAGTTCACAACTAGTACCTAAGTCATACAACTCACAGCCTTAAACAAAAAGGTGCCTGCATTAAGTAATTGATTTGTAAACAACTATGTATCATGCTTTTATTAAAATGGAAATTGAGTTTTGTATCAATTAATTTTTGAATTACAATCAAGCAACTCTAATTTCTGTGCAACATGCTTTATTTTAGGTACAATTGTTTATATTTCAACCACTTTGAGCGACTACAGCTATTTAATTGCACTAGATACACTATTTTATTTTTGGAATTGTTTACATCGAATATATGTATTATGT
The DNA here is from genome assembly GCF_029867415.1 of Vicia villosa. Classification (NCBI taxonomy): domain Eukaryota; kingdom Viridiplantae; phylum Streptophyta; class Magnoliopsida; order Fabales; family Fabaceae; genus Vicia; species Vicia villosa. Next base: position 191,678,507 of record NC_081183.1, on the reverse strand, counting down.
AACCAAGTGATGGACCAGGCAATGTCAATATAACTTTCAGAATCCAAGCACTTAAATGGAACACCTCATTTGTGAGGAAAAATAACCCTAAAAGTATATGAGGTGCCTCCACTAGAAAGAGGAACACATAGACTATATATCCCTATGACAAGCCTAAGTCTAGATACAATAACCATACAATAGTGTCACATTTAATGTTCAAATAAAAAGAGTTTTTAGGTTTAAGTAGAACAGCAATAATTAGTGTAAGCCATCAAAAGAGAGACGATTTTGTCACTGAATTAAATATATGTAAACTAAAATAATAATGCTCAAAATACTATAAATACATAATGATAAGAAAAAGAAAGACAAATGTAACTACTAAAACATTATTCCATTAAAAAATTATTACCTGCAACCTTGCTCTTCTATCTTCCTTTCTCTGTGCAATAGCAACATAAAGAGGTTTGGTAACAATCATTTTACCGTTCATTTCTCCAAGCTACAAGAAACAATATATCATGTTTATGAATGTTATATTATAGTCCCTTACAAAAAAAAATAAATGCAATAGTCACAATAGTTTGAGACACAGTTTGAAACATACAGCTCTTGATGCTTCCTCCGGGGTTGAAAATGCAACAAATCCGGAACCTCTGCTAACTCCATTTGGGTCTCGCATAATCTGTAGTATCGGTGAAATTGATTCAATAATTTAATTGATCAACATCTACGACTTCAAAAAAAAGATTTGACCAACAAAGATAGATAGTAAAAAGAAACTTAGGGCACCTTGTATGAGGTTATTGTGCCAAACTCAGAGAAAATTTCTCTGAGTTTTTCATCACTAATAGAATCATCCAAGTTCTTAAGATACAAGTTCACACCCTGATATTTGTCTACAGATTCTTTGACAGTCTGTTCAAATCGTCCTTTCAGCTCAAGCTCCCGTTCAGATTTTTTCTGGGCTTTTCCCACATACCACTCCTTGTCTTCAACTTTCTTCCCATTCAAAGCCTCAACGGCTTTAGCAGCATCATCTGGACTTTCAAAATTGACAAAACCAAAACACTTGGACCTACCATCTGCATCTCTCATCAAAACAGCACTAGTAATTGTACCATATTCTCCAAATGTAACCCTCAAATCTTCTTCCGAAAATGACTCTGATAGGTTCTTGACATAGACATTATTAAATCTTGTCTTACTAAGAACATTATCTCTATCCTGCTTACGAAGGAAATGACCAACATACACCTGCTTATCATTGATTAGCATTCCATTTAACTTATCAATTGCACCCTGAGCAGATTCAGCGTTCTCAAATTGGACGAAACCATAGCCTTTAGACTGGCCAGTACCATCAGTAGCTATTTTGCAAGACAGAATATGTCCGAAAGTAGAAAAAGTATCATGCAAAGCTTTGTGATCAATTGTCTTGTCCAAATTCTGCACCACCAATATCATACCGTATTAATAAAGTAAAAAGTAAAAGACAAAAACAAACCATGTAGCACCAACACCTGTGTATGAAAAAGGGTGTGTCCAAGTCAATGTCGGTGTGCAAAACCGACACAGACACTTGTGATTCAATTTCATTTTCAAATTATAACTACGTGCTTTTACCGCGTTTTCGACGCCCATGACAACACTTCATTTCCAAACTACTCATGTAAACCAAGTATATATACAATATATTCCAAATGATATAATTAAGAACTACTTTTATTAACTTAACTACTAAAAAAATTAGTTATTTTCAATTCTAAAAAGAATTTAAAAGGAAACAAAAATGCACTTTGATAAGAATATTGGAAAACCTCTGAAAAAGGGTATGCCTGTGTAGTGTCCGAAACCGAACAGACACCCACACATGCGGTAAAGTTTCATTTATTTTTATTTGCGAATTGCATTGACGGGTCAGTGTTGGTGTAATTTTATTTCCAAACTACTGTAAATACATAATTACAGATTCTATTAACTTTAGTACTTAAAGGAAACAAAAATGCACCTTGATAAAAATATTAGCAGTGCCGCTCTTCCGAATACTAGGATCCCGGTGAGAATACATAACCCTAATAGATTTGTTGTTCAGTGGAGTAAAATTCAACACATCCAAAGCCCTAGCCGCTGAATAAACAACACAATCACAAATCAAAACTCACTCATCAACAAAACAACCAATAAAACTTCATCACAAATCACATTCAATTCAATTCATCAAACCAACATCGAATACTTCAAAACAGAAAAACTAACCGTCCTGAGGGTTGTTGAAATTAACATAACCATAACCGAGCGAACGACGAGTAGCCAAATCCCTACAAACCCTAACAGAAACAACTTGTCCAACCTGATTAAACAGTTCGTAAAGTTGCGAATCGCTAACATTCAGTTCTAGGTCACCGACGTACAACGACGTCGTAACGAACTGGTTCGCGTTGGGAGCGGCAATGACGCCGCCGTTCGACGGTGCCGGAACGGCGACCGGAGTTTGATGCTGAACCTGAATCTGCGCCATCAAAACTTGACAAATCAACAGTAATAATAATAGTTAATAAAAGTTAAACCCTAACCACTTCTCAGTAGTTTCAATTTTTTTGGATTTTGTTTCTTTGAGAGTGGTAATGGAGTAAGGATAAACCCTCCGGTGATCGGAACGGCGGAGAAACTGAAATTTTTTTGGTTTTTTTTTCTTGAAATTTTGGGAGGGCAGAGAAAAAAGGCTGCACTGCACCGCACCGGGGTACACGTGTTGTGTGAAGTATATAAACGAAGACGAAATTGGAAACCCTAATTTTGGTATGGGCTTTGAGATGGGCCCACTTTGGTTGATAGTTTGGATTCTGGGCCCAGAATGAGAAAGAGGGTATGATGTAACGGTAAGTTGCGTAACTGGATGTGTGAGGGGAGTTTGGTATGTTCCTATGTTGTTCTTTCTATATTTGTTTAGGTTAACAAATATGTTATGGGCTAACAATGGCTTTAAATGGGCATAACTTGATATTTTACTTATTAATGGTGCGGTTGTTGGTATGACCGCATTTGGATCCAACTTATCTTTTTTATTGTTGAGAGTTGTATTTTTAGACATTTGAGTTTTGATTTAGTATGAGAGATAACTTTTGAGTGTTGAGAGTTGTATTTTTAGGATTTCAGTTTTGATTCGGTGTAAGAGATAACTTTTAATATGTCTGAGTTTTCTTAATATACTCAGGTTTAAATGTGTTTGTGTCAATATGTTTTCCCACCGTCTAATAGATGCAGTAAACATTGGACTAATATTATATCTCTTTATATGGTATGTTGCGCTTTGCATCTATTCAAAATTGACAACTATGAATGTTAGAATTATAATATGTAACTTTCACTGTGTAATATAGTCTTTTAAAAATACATCATATGGCAGGAATACAAGAGTGTCCGCAATGAGATAAAACAAGATTCTACTAATATGAATGCAAATTGTATATTAATGTTTTTAGACTTAAGAGTGCTGACAGAAAACCCAAATGTTTCAGACACTATGGGTATCTAAATCTTTTTAATGAAACTTTTAAGTCATAGTCAATATTATAATCAAGATTTAAAAAGTTACAGATTTTGAAATGACAAATTACAAACACAGATTGTATCCATGATTTTCATTAACTTCGTGCATTACTTAATTTAATCAAAGTTATTATGTCACCACACATGAATTTGTTAAAGAACTCACCATCTTCTAAATCCTTTTCTAAAAGATCAGAGGTAATTTCTTTATGAATATGATTATGTATAATGACTTTTGAGTGGACAGAATGACCTTTTCCTCAATATAGCTCATCACTCTTCAAAAGTCTAAAATGTATTTTTATTACATTTCTAGCGGGTGAATGTTTTATATTGAAAAACTATATAGGTGTAGATGGTTGCAAGTCATTTTCCCACAAGTGATATTGTTTACTTCTATAAGGAGTAATTAAATCTTCTATATTCATGTATCCTAAATCAAATAACTATTAATACTTTAACATCGAAAAAGATCATATCCTTTTCACCTGAGAAACACAAATATAAATTGCATATCTGGTGAACATACACCTAGCACCTTTGTAGTTATGTCGCCTTCATTATTTTGTATCTACTTTTATAAGTTTCGAGCGCATTTACCTTTATGTAAGTCTCATAAAGAGCTCGTATATATGTTGTCATAATTACATGTGTTACTATTTTGAAATTGAAGAATAAATCTCAGGCTAACTTAAAAATACTAATAAAGGGCTCTAATTTTATACCTTCGAGTATTTTCATATTTCATCAATATTACGCTCTGCCCTCTTTGCATTTTGATTTTCAAATAATTGATTCATCTATCTAAACTTGATAGTTATAAACGTCAAAATTACAATATGTAACTTTTACTATGTAATGTAGTCATTTAAAAGACATCAATAACTACTACTTACTATAAAGAAAATTACTACTCACAAATATGGCGGGAATGCCAGAGTAATTGCAATGACATAAAGTAAGATTTTAACAATATGAATGCATATAGTATATTAATGTTTTCAGACTTGAAAATGCCAAGAGAAAATCTAAATGTTTTAGACAAATTGAGCATATAAATTTCTTTAATGAAACTTTTAAGCCATAGTCAATATTACAACTAAGATAAAAAAACTTACCGATTTTGAAATGATAAATTACAAACACAAAATTTATCTATGATTTCCATCTCTCTATATTGTCATTGGATCATGTGTCTTGTGAATATTCATTATTTTGGCCCAAAAAATACAGTACATTCCTTCTCAATTCCATCAAATCAGCCACAAGTAGTACAACTCTAGCGTGTAGGGAACAACATGTCCTGTGGAAGGTCTGTTGCGCAGACAGACAAGCAACAGGCGTATTTTTATGTGCAACAGCTTCTGCAGAATTTTTCTTATAGTGTTTGATCTTATCCATTCAATTTTGCAGCTCACATGTGTCACATATTCCCTAAGTTTTCCACACTTATCCATGTTTGCCCTAATATGAAATGGACATGCATTCCTTATAATCTCTTTTGGCTCTAAAATCGGTTGGAAATTAAGGTTGAAATTATACTAATTATGTCGTGCTAGAACTTGTCATGAAGCAGTCTTACACAAGTGACAAACACATAAAACTCACAAAAGAGAGCATCTATTATATTATACATAAAATGAACTTAAACATCAAAATGAACTTGATTTAACCTAATAGAGTATACTAATCCAGAATAAAGTCAAGTACTAAAGGCTCAGACCTCTCACAAACAGTGAGTTATCCAAATTCATATATTATGTGTGAAGAAAATGTCCATCATATATCTTAGTTTAGTTTTTATGAAGATAAAATATTATCAAAGAAGAAATATCAAAAAAGAAAAAGTTTAGAATCAAGAATGCATAAGCTTTTAGGATTCATATGGAATTGATCATGAAGTGAGGTATACATATCAAATCATTTGTATAAACTTTGGATGCTTAAAAATCTCTCTTCCATTCACCTCTGAAGCTTTCCTAACATTCATGCATAATAGACATCCAAGCCATAACTTTTCAAAGACTAAAATTCAAAACTTTCAATATTGTAACTGATTACACTATTCATGTAATTGATTACATGATATCTCTGCCAGAAATTTTAAAACATTGAAACTGCACTTTTAAGTCATGTAACTAGTTAAGAGATTTAAGAAACATGTTACATGACTGTTGGTATTTGAAATTTGAAAAATCGTTATGCACTTTTTAAATCAGATATTCGTTTTACCGATTTAAGAAACCCTGCCCTAAATGCATAATAGTGTATTTTCATTAACCATTGTCATTATAAACTATTACAAACTTTTATAAAAATGTCTCAAACTTATGCATAATTTCTTAGAGGTTTCTTTGAATGTACTTAAGGCAAAGTACATCAGTTTTTCAAATGACATCTTTCATTAAAATTTCCAAACAATTCAATCACAGTTCAAGTGTTTAATCACAAAATTCATTGATTTTTTGTGTGCATATTTTTCATATATGATAGAAGAGTTTCATCAAACCTTTTAGCACTTACGTTATATAATTGCAAATTGTGTATTGAAAAGGGAAGATCAAAATTTTGAATTTTGGAAAGTATCCAAAATCATTGTTACTTAAAGTATCTTTTTATCATATTGTTGTAACTTGTTCACCAAGGTGTAGTGACAAACAATTATAGAAGAAAGTGGTGTGTTTTGTAACATCCTCAATTTTGACGAACTCATCTTTAAGATTTTTAACCTTAACAAATTATTATCATTATTAGTACTATTTTTATTATCATGAACATTATTATTATTACTATTATTATTATTATTAATTATCCTTATTATTATTATTATTACTATTATTACTATTATGTTATAAAAAAACTAAAAAGTAGGAGTGCGATAACATGCATATATGATACTATGCATACATGATATATCATTTGACTATTAAATTCAAAGAAAAATCTAGAAGATGGATGATTTTATGCATGAGCTCATTACTTTTTTTAATGGGTAATAAAAAAAATAAGTGGCATGTACTATAATTCTCTACAAATGTAATTATATATTGTTTTTCTAGTAATATAAATAGGGGAGTTACTGTAACACCCCAATTCTACCCACGAAATTTAAATAAAATCAGAGTATAAAAATTCACAAATGAAACAATTGAGGTATCACATATTCATTCTCAAAGACAAATCACCTCGTCGCATAAAGCGGATACATAGCATTCATAGAAGTATGGAAGAACCGACAACATCGAATGATAGTCTTTAACATAAAACAACTTCCATAGAAGTGCAACGGGAACTCAACAATTAGTTCAAAGATTTCATAACATCTTAATTCAACAATTAACACAATTAAAGTGGCAATCTCAATTAAACAACTCAAGTATTTGCCAAAACATAATAAATTAATAGCAAGTAAATTAACGCGTTCGTCCCCCCGAGTGCTACGTATCAGAGCGACAACGACTCAAGACCAACTCGGCTAACCTCCTCTCAATGCGAATCACCTGCACGTTACCAATATAAAGGCAACGGCGAAACAAAGAAAGGGTGAGATATCAATTCATATAATCGAGCGCATGATAAATTATATATTGGAAACTAGACATATGCGGTTAATCACATTCACAAGAATTGATATCATCATACTATTCACAAAGTCATTAATTCACTATTCACATACTTCCGTCATATAACAAGTCACAAAGATACAATCACAATATATTCACAAAATGTCACAAGGTATAACTCACTTAAGACGCATGGGACATGACTCATGTATATGCATGTGGTACCAATCGGAGCTTCAACCCCCGTCACTAATTGCCATTTGGCCCGTCATGTTTGCCATAGTTTTCAGGCCGTCATGTTTGCCATAGTTTTCAGGCCGTCATGTTTGCCATAGTTTTCAGGCCGTCACAGAGTATATGCAAATGTATGTGACTCGATGAACCGAACATCACACAACATCATCATCATCATTTACTTCACAAAATATTCATCACAAGGCACACGCCCATATCACAATTATCATTATTAACTCAAGTAATAACACTCACACATTTTACGACAACATCACGTAAACAACGGAACAATTCCGGCAATTCATCAAATCAACAAACGATACCATTAGCAAAAGAATTACAAAGATATTCACAACAATCACATTCACGGTCAAATCCGCAAGGTACCGTAATTTATCGCTAAACCGGATAGTTAATCAAAGTTCTATTTATTCTAATAAATAGGCTTATTAAAAATTAATTCAACTATTAATTTAATCAACCAATTAATATTACAATTTCGACAAAAGAACACCACCACGTTAATGTACTAATTAAGCTTAGCTACCACGTCAATTTTCATCCAATTCCGGACAACTAAATATACCGCTTAATTCGGCTATTTCGGTTAAACGGGACTGTTTTGCATTCCTAATACTATTCTATTATTTCTATTATATATATATATATATATATTGTTTCATGTTCTGTTGCATCAATATATATAATATATCTTTGTTTATCAACTAACCAAATGCACATACATGGAAAAACAGAAAGAAAATTTAAAAGAAAACAGCAGTAGCAAGACAACAAATTTGTAGCGCAGTATGGAAAGTGTCACTCGCTAATAACCTTACTACTTACTGTTTATCAATTCAATCATATTATATTAATTTATATATCATGTATTAAGCCATTCCCTCTATTATTAAATTAATAAGCATGGAACAAGCATCAGTATTTTATTGCAAATAGTGAACAAGAACAAAACAGAGACAAAACAAAACAAGGAACAAGCGCCGCTGTCATGACTAGTTACTTAATTTCATAGTTTCTTTTGTCCCTCGATATACAGTACTTAACAACAACCATAGCAACTGCATGTATTAGATTTTCTATCTGTCAACAACGATAAACAGGGTCCCCACGGCAAAGCAAAACCTAAATCCCCAATTCCCACATATAATTTCTCATAAACCCCATTATAGAAAGGAAAACCCCACCCTTACCTTGGATTGAGTGCAGCTCTAATGGATTCTTGGAGAAATTTGGAGAAAATAGCTCTTGAATAGAATCCCTCTTTGGCCTCCTTCTTCCCTCTAAAACCCTAGTTTTCTTTCTTTCTCCCAAATGACTCTATTTCTTTTTCTGGTTTCTCTACACTAACTTAAACCCCTTTCTTCACTAAAAACCTTTTTTTTTTATGACATTGGGCTTAATAAATAACACCACAATTCTATTCTTCCTTTAAATAAAATAAGCCCAATATTCTTCTTAACATAAAATAAATAAGTTAAATTACTACTTCTAATAATTTTCCACTATTATTCTATTAAAACAAAATATTCAATTATTTAATATACCGGTTAATACTCAATAACTAATATTTACGGTCTAATCTCAAATACTCAGAAAATTCCCAAAACGCTACATATTAGCTTATTAATATTTCTAATACTAAAAATATTAAAATTTCTGATTAAATGTCGATCCGCTATCCCGAACTAATACCGACTAAATCGCTTAAAACGCAAAAATTCAATAAACATCACAAACGTCTAAATTAAACGAATAGATAAATTTCCGGGCGTTACAACTCTCCCCCACTAGAATATTTTTGTCCTCGAAAATAGAAATTTACCTGATTCAAATAACTCGGGATAGGAGTCTCGCATCTTGCTCTCCAGCTCCCAGGTTAGGCTTTCACCAGTAGCTCCCAACCAGACAACTTTCACCAATGGAATCTCTTTGCCTCTTAGAACCTTCACTTCGCGATCCACAATTCGCACAGGCATCGTCTCTACTGTGAGATTATCGCGCACTTGCACATCGTCCATCTGAATCACATGAGACGGATCTGAAACATACTTTCGGAGTTGTGACACATGAAACACATCGTGCAGGTTAGCAAGATTTGGCGGTAACGCCACACGATAAGCAACTTTCCCCACACGGTCCGATATCTGATACGGACCGATAAAGCAAGGAGTGAGCTTCTTAGACTTCAGAGCTCGCCCAACACCAGTCACAGGTGTGACTCTCAAAAACACATGATCACCAGCTTGAAATTCCAAATCTTTCCTTCTCTTGTCATGGTAGCTTTTCTGCCTACTTTGAGAAGCTTTCATCTTATCTCGAATAAGCTTCACTTTCTCCGTAGTCTCTCTAACAATCTCAGGTCCAAGTACCACACTCTCTCCCGACTCGTGCCAACATAACGGAGTCCTACACCTCCGACCATACAACGCCTCAAAAGGTGCCATCCCAATACTAGAATGATAACTGTTATTGTAAGTGAACTCAATCAACGGAAGATAAGTATCCCACGAACCTCCCTGCTCAAGAACACACGCTCTTAATAAATCCTCCAATGATTGAATAGTCCTCTCAGTCTGACCATCTGTCTGTGGATGATACGCCGTACTCAACTTCAACTTAGATCCCAATGCCTCTTGCAAACTCTTCCAGAAATCGGAAGTAAACCTCGGATCTCTATCCGACACAATACACAAAGGTACACCATGCAACTTCACAATCGTCCTGACATATAACTCTGCTAACTTCGCAATCGGGAATGTGATGTTAATAGGTATAAAGTGTGCTGACTTCGTAAGCCTATCAACAATCTGAAGGATAGAAAAACACTTAGAAAGGGGGGGATTGAATAAGTGTGACTTTAAATCTTGGACGATAAAAATAAATTGCACAATTATTTTTATCCTGGTTCGCTGTTAACGAAGCTACTCCAGTCCACCCCCGCAGAGATGATTTACCTCAACCTGAGGATTTAATCCACTAATCGCACGGATTACAATGGTTTTCCACTTAGTCCGCAACTAAGTCTTCCAGAGTCTTCTGATCACACACTGATCACTCCAGGAACAACTGCTTAGATACCCTCTAAGACTTTTCTAGAGTCTATTGATCAACACGATCACTCTAGGCTTAGTTCACTCCTAAGACTTCCCTAGAGTATTCTGATCAACACGATCACTCTAGTTACAAACTGCTCAGCCAACTGCTAAGACTTCCTAGAGTATACTGATCACACGATCACTCTAGTTCCTTACAACTTAATGTAATCTATTCAAGAGTTTACAAATGCTTCTTAAAAGCGATAATCACAACTGTGATATTTCTCTTAACGTTTAAGCTTAATCTCACTAAAATATTACAACAGCAATGTAGTGAGTTGATGAAGATTCTGAGCTTTGATTGAACAGCGTTTCAGCAAGTTTGATATTCACAAAATAGATGTAGAAATTGGTAACCTTGCTTCTCATCAGAACTTCATATTTATAGGCGTTGAGAAGATGACCGTTGAATGCATTTAATGCTTTGCGTGTTCCGTACAGCATCGCATTTAATGTTATACGCTTTTGTCAACTACCTCGAGCCTTGTTCACGCTGTGTCTACTGACGTAGCCTTTAGTAGCTTTTAACGTTCCTTTTGTCAGTCAGCGTAGTCTGCCACCTGTACTTCCTTCTGATCTGATGTTTGTGAATACGACGTTTGAATATCATCAGAGTCAAAACAGCTTGGTGCATAGCATCTTCTGATCTTCTGACCTTGAAGTGCTTCTGAGCGTGATACCATCTTCTGATCTTCAGTGCTTCTGATCTCATGTTCTTCTGATGCTTCCATAGACCCATGTTCTGATTCTGCTTCGACCATCTTCTGATGTCTTGCCAGACCATGTTCTGATGTTGCATGCTGAACCATTTGAGATACAACTTCTGAGCGCTGAATTATGCGTACTCTTTATATATATTTCCTGAAAGGGAAATTGCATTGGATTAGAGTACCATATTATCTTAAGCAAAATTCATATTATTGTTATCATCAAAACTAAGATAATTGATAAGAACAAATCTTGTTCTAACAATCTCCCCCTTTTTGATGATGACAAAAACATATATAAATGATATGAATTTGCGATCAGAAAGAGTAGACGGCAAAAGACAAATTACACAGCTATAGCATAAGCATATGAATATGTCTCCCCCTGAGATTAACAATCTCCCCCTGAGATAAATAATCTCCCCCTGAAATAAATACTCGAAGAACTTTAATAAAAGACTTCCCTGATTATTTCGGTAGAGACGATCATATAAGCTTCTGCCTTCAGAGAATTCATAGCTTCTGACTTCTGCTTCCATTGGACAGCTTCAGAACTTGAATTTCTTTAGATCCTTAGAACACTCACAGCTTCTGATTCCTGCTTCCATCGTGGACAGCTTCAGAACTTGAATTTCTTTGATCTTCAGAACATTCACAGCTTCTGACTTCTGCTTCCATTCAGGACAGCTTCAGAACTTGAATTTTCTGGATCTTTTAGAACATTCACATCTTCTGATTTCTGCTTCCCTCGGATAGCTTCAGAACTTTGAATGTCTACCAACATCACTTCATGCTAGATTTGTATTAGAACATTGTTGAATGTACCAGAGCATCATCAGAGCATCTCTACATCCTGAAATGTTACAGAACAAAAACTAAACGACAAAAGTCAGCATGAACGAGTTAGAACATAAAATGTATGTTTGAACACATTATATGTATCAGAGCCATATAGGCTGAAATAATGTATCAGAGCAAATAATGTATCAGAGCCATAACATTATATGTATCAGAGCAAATAGAATTTTGTCAGAACAGGATAGACGATGATATTCAAATTCTATTATCAGTGCTTCTGATTCATTCTTCTTTCTTGCTTCTGATCTCTGAAGCTTGACAGCACTCAGCTTGCTTCAGTTTCCATGGTTTTGCTTCTTGTGTTTGCTTCTGAAGATTCACTTCACTTCTGTACCTGCAAAACACTTAAACCATGTAGAACTTGCAGTTCTTGTTAGTGAATGTGTGGGAGCCTTTACCCAGCAACTGATAGATTAATCAAATCATTTATCATTTATCTTCTCCCCCTTTTTGTCATAACATCAAAAAGAATATTAAAAAAAATTCAGATGCATAAAACGACAAATGAGGTGACTAGCACTTTAAAAGAGGTTCTGAATCAACTTAGACAATGAAACGTTAGTAATAACCGAATCATAATTTCTAAAAGATTTCAATCAGGACTTCTGACAAAAAAAATGTTCCACATTTATTTCAGAAGATACTCATACATGAGAACTTCTCATCTTCTCATTCTGGGCATAAATCCATACTGATGTTCTTCAGAATGAACTTAAACCTATCTTCAGCCAGGGGTTTTGTAAAGATATCAGCCCATTGATGGTCTGTATCAACAAAGTTTAAAGATATGACACCCTTCTGAACATAGTCCCTTATGAAATGATGTTTAATCTCAATATGTTTAGCTTTTGAATGAAGAATAGGATTCTTAGATAAACATATAGCAGAAGTATTATCACAGAATATAGGAATGTTACTCTCAAATATCTGATAATCTTCTAACTGACTCTTCATCCAGAGCATCTGTGTACTACAACCAGCAGCAGCTACATATTCTGCTTCTGTCGTTGATAGAGCAATAGTTGCTTGCTTCTTGCTGTACCAAGAGATCAAATGACTTCCAAGAAATTGGCAACTTCCTGAAGTACTTTTTCTTTCAATTCTGTCTCCAGCATAATCAGCATCGCAGAATCCTACTAAGTTGTATTCTTTAGATTTTCTGTAAACTAAGCCAACATTAGTAGTACCTTTCAGATACCTTAGAATTCTCTTAACAGCAGTTAAATGAGATTCTCTAGGATCTGATTGGAATCTAGCACACAAACAAACACTGAACAGAATGTCAGGTCTAGAAGCAGTCAGATATAGAAGAGATCCAATCATACCTCTGTATAACTTCTGATCTACTTTCTTACTTACCTCATCCTTACCTAGGATGCATGTTGGATGCATAGGAGTTTTGGCTTCTTTGCAGTCCAGAAGATTAAACTTCTTCAGAAGTTCCTTCACATACTTGGTTTGGTGAACATATGTTCCTTCTGATGTTTGATTTATTTGTATTCCAAGGAAATACTTGAGTTCTCCCATCATGCTTATTTCAAACTCAGCCTGCATAGACTCAGCAAACTCCTTTCCAAGTGTAGCATTAGATGTTCCAAAAATAATATCATCTACATATATTTGACAAATTAAAATATCCTTTTCAAAGGTTTTACAAAAGAGAGTAGTGTCCACTTTTCCTCTAGTGAAACCATTATCTAGAAGGAAAGAACTTAAGCGTTCATACCAAGCTCTGGGAGCTTGCTTCAATCCATATAATGATTTCTTTAGTTTAAACACATGATTCGGAGACATAGAGTCTTCAAAACCAGGAGGTTGATGGACATAAACTTCTTCATCTATATAACCATTTAAGAAGGCACTCTTAACATCCATTTGATAGAGAGTGATGTTATGTTGAGTGGCAAAAGAAATTAATAGACGAATAGATTCTAACCTGGCCACCGGTGCAAAGGTTTCTGTATAATCAATCCCTTCTTGCTGACTATAACCCTGAGCCACCAGTCTTGCTTTGTTTCTTACCACTTCACCTTTCTCACTGAGCTTGTTTCTGAAGACCCATTTTGTACCAATTATATTGAATCCATCTGGTCTAGGAACAAGATCCCAAACATCATTCCTTGTAAACTGATTAAGTTCATCTTGCATAGCAATTATCCAGTCTGGATCTTCTAGAGCATGATCAACAGAAGTTGGCTCGATCAAAGATACAAGACCTAATTGACAGTCTGCATTGTTCTTAAGGAATGCTCTTGTTCTGATTGGATCATCCTTCTTTCCAAGAATGACATCTTCTGAATGACCAGAGATGAGTCTGGATGATCTTCTGACAGATGGTTCTTCAGAAATACTTAGATCCTCCAGAGAAGCTGATACTTGATCTTCTGGTTCTTTGCTTCTGAGGAGCTCTGCTTCTGATGCGTTGCTTCTTGGCTCAACAACTTCTGATATATCAATATCACAATCTGCAAAATTATCAAACTGCTTTGGTTTTTCAGAACCAAGCTTATCATCAAACCTGATATTGATTGATTCTTCTACAACCAATGTTTCAGTATTGTATACTCTGTAGCCTTTTGAGCGTTCAGAATATCCAAGAAGGAAACACTTTTGAGCTTTGGAATCAAACTTACCAAGATGATCTTTAGTGTTCAGAATAAAGCATACACATCCAAAAGGATGGAAATATGAAATGTTGGGCTTTCTATTCTTCCACAATTCATAAGGAGTCTTATTTAGAATAGGTCTGATAGAGATTCTATTCTGAATATAGCATGCAGTGTTTATTGCTTCTGCCCAGAAATGCTTAGCCATATTGGTTTCATTGATCATGGTTCTGGCCATTTCTTGCAGAGTCCTATTCTTTCGCTCTACAACCCCATTTTGCTGTGGAGTTCTAGGACAAGAGAAATCATGGGCAATACCATTTTCTTTGAAGAATTCTTCAAAGGATCTGTTCTCAAATTCACCACCATGATCACTTCTGACCTTTATGATTTTACACTCTTTTTCAGATTGAATCTGAATGCAGAAATCAAAGAACACTGAATGAGTCTCATCCTTGTGTTTTAAGAATTTTACCCAAGTCCAGCGGCTATAATCATCTACGATGACTAATCCATATTTCTTTCCTCTGACAGATGCTGTTTTGACTGGTCCAAACAGATCTATGTGCAAGAGTTCTAATGGCCTTGAGGTAGAAACAACATTCTTAGACTTGAATGCAGGTTTGGAGAACTTGCCCTTCTGACATGCTTCACAAAGAGCATCTGATTTGAATTTCAGATTAGGGAGTCCTCTGACCAGATTCAGTTTGTTAATCTGAGAAATCTTTCTCAAACTAGCATGACCTAATCTTCTGTGCCAGACCCACTGCTCTTCAGAAACAGACATAAGACAGGTCACCTTCTGACTCATAAGATCTTGCAGATCTGTCTTATAAATGTTGTTCTTCCTCTTGCCTGTAAATAGGATTGAGCCATCCTTCTGATTTACAGCCTTGCAAGACTTTTGATTAAAGATTATATCATAACCATTGTCACTCAATTGACTGATAGATAAGAGGTTATGAGTTAATCCTTCTACAAGAAGTACATTAGAAATGGAAGGAGAGTTACCAGACTTTATAGTTCCAGAGCCAATTATCTTGCCCTTCTGATCTCCTCCAAACTTGACTTCTCCTCCAGACTTAAGCACCAGGTCTTGGAACATAGACCTTCTTCCTGTCATGTGTCGTGAGCATCCAGAGTCCAGGTACCATGACATGTTGTGCTTTGTCCTTCTTGCAGCCAAGGATATCTGCAATAGGAATAATCTTATCCTTAGGTACCCACATTTTCTTGGGTCCTTTCTTGTTAGATTTTCTCAAGTTCTGATTGAACTTGGGTTTAACATTATAAGCAATAGGAGGAACAGCATGATAATTTTTAATGTGAGTTTCATGATATTTCCTAGGTTGTGTCACATGCTTCTTGGTGTGTGTTATGTGAAAATTTTGAGCATGTGAAGTGTGCCTAATATCATGAGAGTGGCCATACTTAAACTGATCATACAATGGCTTGTATGTAATTTTCATTTCATCAACAGGTTCAAGTTTGTATGGGGTTTCACCCTCAAAACCAATGTCAACTCTTTTGTTTCCAGATACGGCATATATCATAGAAGCTAGCTGACTTCTGCCAATACTTCTAGATAAGAACTTCCTGAAACTTAAATCATATTCTTTCAGAATATGGTTTAGACTAGGAGTGGATTTCTCTGAATCAGAAGGAGATCCAACATTATTGGATAATTTTAAAAGTTTTTCTTTTAATTCAGAATTCTCCAACTCAAGCTTCTTTGTTTCAAATTCAAATTGCTTTTTCAGCTTTTTGTATTTGAGACTAATCTGAGACTTGAGTTCCAGAAGTTCAGTTAGACCGGAAACTAACTCATCTCTAGTAAGTTCAGAAAATACCTCTTCAGAATCTGATTCTGATGTAGATTCTGATCCGTCATCTTCTGTCGCCATCAGCGCACAGTTGGCCTGCTCATCTTCTGAATCATCTTCTGACTCATCCCAGGTTGCCATAAGACCTTTCTTCTTATGAAACTTCTTCTTGGGATTTTCCTTCTGAAGATTTGGACATTCATTCTTGTAGTGTCCAGGCTCATTGCATTCATAGCACATGACCTTCTTCTTGTCAAATCTTCTTTCATCAGAAGATTCTCCACGTTCAAATTTCCTTGAACTTCTGAAGCCTCTGAACTTCCTTTGCTTGGTCTTCCAGAGTTGATTTAGCCTTCTGGAGATCAGGGACAGTTCATCTTCTTCTTCAGATTCTGATTCTTCAGGATCTTCTTCTTTGGCCTGAAAAGCGTTAGTGCATTTCTTGATATTAGATTTTAATGCAATAGACTTACCTTTCTTTTGAGGCTCATTTGCATCCAGCTCAATTTCATGGCTTCTCAAGGCACTGATCAGCTCTTCCAGAGAAACTTCATTCAGATTCTTTGCAATCTTGAATGCAGTCACCATAGGACCCCATCTTCTGGGTAAGCTTCTGATGATCTTCTTCACATGATCAGCCTTGGTGTATCCTTTGTCAAGAACTCTCAATCCAGCAGTCAGAGTTTGAAATCTCGAAAACATCTTTTCAATGTCTTCATCATCCTCCATCTTGAAGGCTTCATACTTCTGGATTAAGGCAAGAGCTTTTGTCTCCTTGACTTGAGCATTTCCTTCATGAGTCATTTTCAAGGACTCATATATGTCATAGGCCGTTTCCCTGTTAGATATCTTCTCATACTCAGCATGAGAGATAGCATTCAGCAAAACAGTTCTACATTTATGATGATTCCTGAAAAGCTTCTTTTGATCATCATTCATTTCTTGCCTTGTCAGCTTTACGCCACTGGCATTTACTGGATGTTTGTAACCATCCATCAGAAGATCCCATAGATCACCATCTAGACCAAGAAAGTAACTTTCCAGTTTATCTTTCCAGTATTCAAAGTTTTCACCATCAAATACCGGCGGTCTAGTATAACCATTGTTACCGTTGTATTGCTCAGCAGAGCCAGATGTAGATGCAGGTGTAGATGTAGACTTTTCACTTTCATCAACCATCTTTTAAATGAAGCGTTTTTCTCTTCCTGAATCTTTTCTAAACACGGTTAAGTGCTTGCACCTTAGAACCGGCGCTCTGATGCCAATTGAAGGATAGAAAAACACTTAGAAAGGGGGGATTGAATAAGTGTGACTTTAAATCTTGGACGATAAAAATAAATTGCACAATTATTTTTATCCTGGTTCGCTGTTAACGAAGCTACTCCAGTCCACCCCCGCAGAGATGATTTACCTCAACCTGAGGATTTAATCCACTAATCGCACGGATTACAATGGTTTTCCACTTAGTCCGCAACTAAGTCTTCCAGAGTCTTCTGATCACACACTGATCACTCCAGGAACAACTGCTTAGATACCCTCTAAGACTTTTCTAGAGTCTACTGATCAACACGATCACTCTAGGCTTAGTTCACTCCTAAGACTTCCCTAGAGTATTCTGATCAACACGATCACTCTAGTTACAAACTGCTCAGCCAACTGCTAAGACTTCCTAGAGTATACTGATCACACGATCACTCTAGTTCCTTACAACTTAATGTAATCTATTCAAGAGTTTACAAATGCTTCTTAAAAGCGATAATCACAACTGTGATATTTCTCTTAACGTTTAAGCTTAATCTCACTAAAATATTACAACAGCAATGTAGTGAGTTGATGAAGATTCTGAGCTTTGATTGAACAGCGTTTCAGCAAGTTTGATATTCACAGAATAGATGTAGAAATTGGTAACCTTGCTTCTCATCAGAACTTCATATTTATAGGCGTTGAGAAGATGACCGTTGAATGCATTTAATGCTTTGCGTGTTCCGTACAGCATCGCATTTAATGTTATACGCTTTTGTCAACTACCTCGAGCCTTGTTCACGCTGTGTCTACTGACGTAGCCTTTAGTAGCTTTTAACGTTCCTTTTGTCAGTCAGCGTAGTCTGCCACCTGTACTTCCTTCTGATCTGATGTTTGTGAATACGACGTTTGAATATCATCAGAGTCAAAACAGCTTGGTGCATAGCATCTTCTGATCTTCTGACCTTGAAGTGCTTCTGAGCGTGATACCATCTTCTGATCTTCAGTGCTTCTGATCTCATGTTCTTCTGATGCTTCCATAGACCCATGTTCTGATTCTGCTTCGACCATCTTCTGATGTCTTGCCAGACCATGTTCTGATGTTGCATGCTGAACCATTTGAGATACAACTTCTGAGCGCTGAATTATGCGTACTCTTTATATATATTTCCTGAAAGGGAAATTGCATTGGATTAGAGTACCATATTATCTTAAGCAAAATTCATATTATTGTTATCATCAAAACTAAGATAATTGATAAGAACAAATCTTGTTCTAACACAATCACCCAAATTGAATCAAATCCTCTCAAGGTATTAGGTAATCCCGTTACAAAGTCCATCGAAATGCTATCCCATTTCCATTCTGGAACTTCTAACGGTTGCATCAATCCTGCAGGCTTCTGATGTTCGATCTTTGACTTCTGACAAGTCAAACAAGCATACACAAACTGGGCCACATCACGTTTCATACCAGGCCACCAAAACAAACCCTTCAAGTCTTGATACATCTTTGTAGCTCCTGGATGAATACTCAAATTGCTTCTATGACTCTCTTCAAGAATTGCCTTCTTAACCTCTTCATCATCAGGAATGCAAATACGATCTCAGAATCTCAACACACCACGTGCATCTATTTTGAAATCACCATTCCCAAGTCGATCGGTTCCTACCATCAAATCAACCAACTTCACATCTAACTTCTGAGCCTCTCTGATATTGTCAAGAAAGTCATTGTTAATCTTCAACATTCCCAACATAACACTATGCGGTGTCACTTCGCATACCAAACTCAAGTCTCGGAACTGCTCAATCAACTCCAACTCTTTAACCATCATGGCTGACATATGCAAAGTCTTTCGGCTCAAAGCATCGGCCACTACATTTGCTTTTCCAGGATGATAGTTTAAACCAAAATCATAATCCTTCAACAATTCAAGCCACCTTCGCTGCCTCATATTCAACTCTTTTTGATCGAACAGGTACTTCAAACTCTTATGGTCGCTAAACACTTCAAATCTAGAACCATAAAGATAATGTCTCCAAATCTTTAACACAAAGACCACTGCAGCCAACTCAAGATCATGCGTAGGATAATTCTTTTCATGGGTCCTCAACTGCCTAGACGCATAAGCAACCACTTTACCGTTCTGCATAAGCACACCACCTAACCCCATCAAGCAAGCATCACAGTACACAACAAAAGGCTCTCCTGAATTAGGCAAAGTCAAAACTGGAGCCGACGTCAATCTCTTCTTCAACTCATTGAAACTCTCTTCACATTGAACATCCCACACAAACGCCTTTCCTTTGCAAGTCAATCTCGTCAACGGAAGTGCCAACTTAGAAAATCCTTCGATAAACCGTCTATAGTAACCGGCTAAACCCAAGAAGCTTCTAATCTCAGTAGCTGACTTCGGAGTCTCCCATTGTAACACAGCACCAACCTTAGAAGGATCCACGGCAATGCCACTACCAGAAATGACGTGACCAAGGAAACTAACTTCATGCAACCAGAATTCACACTTAGACAACTTGGCATACAGCTGTTTCTCTTTCAGAACTTGCAACACAATTCTCAGATGCTCTTCATGCTCTCCTTCAGATTTAGAGTAGATAAGAATGTCGTCAATGAATACCACCACAAACCGATCCAAGTAAGTATGAAAAATACGGTTCATGTACTCCATGAATACTCCCGGCGCATTAGTAACACCGAAGGGCATCACCGAATACTCGTAGTGTCCATACCGAGTCCTGAACGCGGTCTTCTGAATATCGTCTTCTTTTACTCTAATCTGGTGATATCTGGACCTCAAATCAATCTTAGAAAACACACTAGCACCCACCAATTGATCCATCAAGTCGTCAATTCTTGGAAGTGGATACTTGTTCTTTATCGTCACTTTATTCAACTGCCGATAATCAACACAAAGTCTCATGCTTCCATCTTTCTTCTTTACAAGCAATACGGGTGCTCCCCACGGTGATACACTTGGTCTTACAAACTTTTTCTCAAGCAATTCTTCTAATTGCTTCTTCAATTCAGATAACTCTGATGAAGACATCCTGTACGGTGCCATAGAAACAGGTCTGGTACCAGGTACGAGATCAATCGTAAACTCAACTTCTCTTTCAGGAGGTACATCAGGAATGTCATCAGGAAACACTTCAGAAAATTCTCTCACCACCTTTAACTCATCAATTCGAACTTGATTCTCAAAAGACAAGGACGCCATCAATGAGAACATTTGCGCTTCGTCTTGCATCAGTTGCTTCAATTGCTTACCAGTCAACAAACCAACTCCTTCTTCTTCAAGAGAAGAAAATCTCACCGTGTTGTTAAAACAATTGATATGAACGTAGTTGCGTTTCAACCAATTCATACCCAAAACCACATCCAAACCAACAAGCGGTAAACACACAAAGTCAACAACAAAGTCCCTATCAAAGATTGACAGAGGACAATCCAAACACATTAGAGAAGTAGTCACCGTTCCCTTAGCGGGGAGTTCGACAACCATTTCTCCATTCATAGCAGACAAAGTAAGACCCGATCTTTTCACACAATCAGCAGCAATAAAACAATGAGTGGCACCAGTATCAATAATAGTAATTAAAGGAATGCTATTAATGAAACAAGTACCTCTAACAAGGCCATCCTCACTAGATGTCTGAGTTCCTGACAAAGCGAACACTTTACCACCTAACGTTGTCTTCTTTGGCTTCTGACACTGGCTATCAAAATGCCCCTCCGCACCACAGTTAAAGCAAACGACATCCTTATGCTTACAATCAGATGACATGTGTCCCGTCTTACCACAACGATAACACCTCTTCACATCAGTAGTACAAGCATTGCTCTTATGACCAGGTCGACCACATTTGAAGCATATAATCCTAGCAGGCGCATCTCCCCCACTAGTCTTATGACCATGAGTAACTCTTTGCTTCCCTTTACCAGCATCATACGGTCTCTCGCGGCTTTGTTGATTCTTGCCCCTCTTCTCATTAATAACACGATAATGAGCATTGTTGTCCTCCTCATAAATCCGACAACTATCCACCAAATCAGCAAAAATACGGATCTTCTGGTAACTAACCGCTTTCTTGATTTCTGGACGCAACCCATTCTCAAACTTGATACACTTGGAAAACTCACCATTCGCACCACCATAGTATTGGTAAAACTTAGCCAGCTCACCAAACTTAGCAGCATACTCCACAACAGACTTGTTCCCTTGTTTCAACTCAAGGAATTCTATCTCCTTCTTACCACGGACATCCTCAGGAAAGTATTTCCTTAAGAACTCCATGCGAAACGCAATCCAAGTGATCTCCTCACCATGAGCCTCCAACCTCCTACGGGTCTCTAGCCACCAATCATCCGCTTCCTTAGCCAGCATATGAGTGCCATATCTAACCTTCTGTGCAGGAGTGCAATCCATAACACGGAAGATTCGCTCGATCTCCTTCAACCAATCAAGAGCACCATCAGGGTCATGCGTACCCTTGAACACCGGCGGATTCTCCCTCTGGAAAGTCGCCAAACTACGAGATCCTGCATTCTCGTCAGCATTAGGTTGGTTCTGCATAGCCTGAGCCATCGCTTCCAAAGCAGCAGCTATCGCAGCGTCATTCCTCCCAGCCATAGCGTCACTACAACACAAAAACAATCAGCACAAACAACAATATATGATTGTTAGACTACCGTACGACTCGACACTTGGCCGGACAAGACCGACCTGCTCTGATACCACTAATGTAACACCCCAATTCTACCCACGAAATTTAAATAAAATCAGAGTATAAAAATTCATAAATGAAACAATTGAGGTATCACATATTCATTCTCAAAGACAAATCACCTCGTCGCATAAAGCGGATACATAGCATTCATAGAAGTATGGAAGAACCGACAACATCGAATGATAGTCTTTAACATAAAACAACTTCCATAGAAGTGCAACGGGAACTCAACAATTAGTTCAAAGATTTCATAACATCTTAATTCAACAATTAACACAATTAAAGTGGCAATCTCAATTAAACAACTCAAGTATTTGCCAAAACATAATAAATTAATAGCAAGTAAATTAACGCGTTCGTCCCCCCGAGTGCTACGTATCAGAGCGACAACGACTCAAGACCAACTCGGCTAACCTCCTCTCAATGCGAATCACCTGCACGTTACCAATATAAAGGCAACGGCGAAACAAAGAAAGGGTGAGATATCAATTCATATAATCGAGCGCATGATAAATTATATATTGGAAACTAGACATATGCGGTTAATCACATTCACAAGAATTGATATCATCATACTATTCACAAAGTCATTAATTCACTATTCACATACTTCCGTCATATAACAAGTCACAAAGATACAATCACAATATATTCACAAAATGTCACAAGGTATAACTCACTTAAGACGCATGGGACATGACTCATGTATATGCATGTGGTACCAATCGGAGCTTCAACCCCCGTCACTAATTGCCATTTGGCCCGTCATGTTTGCCATAGTTTTCAGGCCGTCATGTTTGCCATAGTTTTCAGGCCGTCATGTTTGCCATAGTTTTCAGGCCGTCATGTTTGCCATAGTTTTCAGGCCGTCACAGAGTATATGCAAATGTATGTGACTCGATGAACCGAACATCACACAACATCATCATCATCATTTACTTCACAAAATATTCATCACAAGGCACACGCCCATATCACAATTATCATTATTAACTCAAGTAATAACACTCACACATTTTACGACAACATCACGTAAACAACGGAACAATTCCGGCAATTCATCAAATCAACAAACGATACCATTAGCAAAAGAATTACAAAGATATTCACAACAATCACATTCACGGTCAAATCCGCAAGGTACCGTAATTTATCGCTAAACCGAATAGTTAATCAAAGTTCTATTTATTCTAATAAATAGGCTTATTAAAAATTAATTCAACTATTAATTTAATCAACCAATTAATATTACAATTTCGACAAAAGAACACCACCACGTTAATGTACTAATTAAGCTTAGCTACCACGTCAATTTTCATCCAATTCCGGACAACTAAATATACCGCTTAATTCGGCTATTTCGGTTAAACGGGACTGTTTTGCATTCCTAATACTATTCTATTATTTCTATTATATATATATATATATATATTGTTTCATGTTCTGTTGCATCAATATATATAATATATCTTTGTTTATCAACTAACCAAATGCACATACATGGAAAAACAGAAAGAAAATTTAAAAGAAAACAGCAGTAGCAAGACAACAAATTTGTAGCGCAGTATGGAAAGTGTCACTCGCTAATAACCTTACTACTTACTGTTTATCAATTCAATCATATTATATTAATTTATATATCATGTATTAAGCCATTCCCTCTATTATTAAATTAATAAGCATGGAACAAGCATCAGTATTTTATTGCAAATAGTGAACAAGAACAAAACAGAGACAAAACAAAACAAGGAACAAGCGCCGCTGTCATGACTAGTTACTTAATTTCATAGTTTCTTTTGTCCCTCGATATACAGTACTTAACAACAACCATAGCAACTGCATGTATTAGATTTTCTATCTGTCAACAACGATAAACAGGGTCCCCACGGCAAAGCAAAACCTAAATCCCCAATTCCCACATATAATTTCTCATAAACCCCATTATAGAAAGGAAAACCCCACCCTTACCTTGGATTGAGTGCAGCTCTAATGGATTCTTGGAGAAATTTGGAGAAAATAGCTCTTGAATAGAATCCCTCTTTGGCCTCCTTCTTCCCTCTAAAACCCTAGTTTTCTTTCTTTCTCCCAAATGACTCTATTTCTTTTTCTGGTTTCTCTACACTAACTTAAACCCCTTTCTTCACTAAAAACCTTTTTTTTTTTTATGACATTGGGCTTAATAAATAACACCACAATTCTATTCTTCCTTTAAATAAAATAAGCCCAATATTCTTCTTAACATAAAATAAATAAGTTAAATTACTACTTCTAATAATTTTCCACTATTATTCTATTAAAACAAAATATTCAATTATTTAATATACCGGTTAATACTCAATAACTAATATTTACGGTCTAATCTCAAATACTCAGAAAATTCCCAAAACGCTACATATTAGCTTATTAATATTTCTAATACTAAAAATATTAAAATTTCTGATTAAATGTCGATCCGCTATCCCGAACTAATACCGACTAAATCGCTTAAAACGCAAAAATTCAATAAACATCACAAACGTCTAAATTAAACGAATAGATAAATTTCCGGGCGTTACAGTTACTACCCCTTATTCTTCACATCATTCATCCAAAACAAACTAGTGCAATTGTTAGGCTTTGTCTAGAGAAATTTAAAAGTTGACGAAAAATAGGCCTATGTAGCATTTGTTCAAATATATATGCATATATAGGCTTTTCTATTTAGCTTTTTTTTCTAATATACATGCAAATATAGGCCGATCTATTTAGCCTAGTTTTAATATACATGAAAATATATGCCGACCTATAAGGCTTCATAGGCTTTTTCAATAGCCTAAGTCTGGCCTATTTTATTAAATAGGCTTTTAGAAAAGCGTAAGTCTGACCTTTTTGTTAAATAAGCTTGGCCTGACCTGGCCTTATATAGGCTAGGTCATAGGCCCCTGTAGGCTGGCCTGGCCTATTCCCACCCCTACCCGCGGGTATCCATATCAGTTAATAGTGATTAAAATTACTTAAATATCTTTTTAAAATTAGTATACTTGAATATCTTTTTAATATCAATTAGTATACTTAAATATTCTCTTAACATTTTCTCACATTCTACATCAATATTCATTATAAGATGCTTTTGAATTTAATATTGTAAATGTATAACACATACTTTTCTATTAATAAAAAGATAAATTTTCTATTCAATATATAAAAAATTAGTAAATTTCAATTAAAAAAATATCCATGGGTATCCGTAAATACCCGCGGATATTTAAAATATCACGGATACCCACCCGACAGATATCCACACGGGTATGTGGTGGATATGAATATCATTTTTATTAAATGGATGGGTAGCGGGAGACTAGTATACGTACACATGGGTATTTATTGCCATCCCTAGTTATAATGCGTAAATTTTATAGTATTAATTTATTTTAACGACTATTTTATTATCGTTATAACGTTCAAATATTTTTATTCAAAACTTTATTTTTTTTATTATTGTTATAATGTTTAAATATTTTTATTTATTTAACAATGTTATTAAGGTCATGCTCTCGGTAAAGTTTAAAACCTATCAAATATAAACGAGAGTATAGTCTAATTAACATTTGAATTGAATAAAAATTTAAAGCTTTAAAATAATAAACGAGGGTATAGTATAATTGACACTGAGTACATTTCTCTATGATCAAATTATCTTACTCCAACATCCAATGACTTGTGCAATCTTGATGTTTGATTTAGATAGACTTCAACATTTTTCTTCTTTGATAAGTTTTTGTCTTCATCAAAACAAAATTAAGATAGATGATGAACATCTTATTCACAATCTCTCCATTTTTGATGATGACAAAACATATGGATGAAAATGTTTTGCTTGACACTTGATGCTCCCTCTATCTTATATATCTCCCCCTTTATTTTTCAATTCAAACTTTTTCTTTGGTATCTTGAAAAATAAACAAAAATAATCATACATCTTATCCATTCCCCTTTTTGACATTATAAAAAAAATTAAAATCCAAAGAAACATAATATAGGGAAATGTTACATCAAAATATAAAAGTATTTATCTTCTTCACAATGATTTTATGCCAATTTTTATGCTTTTTGAAAATGCTAATCTTTTCAATTCATCTTTAGCCAAACGTTGTAACTTTAATCTTATACCATATCATATGGTCTTATTGTAACTTAAACTATCAATATTTAATTTAAGATTTTAGCACATGGTTTCCAAGTACATACAAGAAATAATCAATAAAATTTTTTAGGTACCCAATATTCTTTGGATCCTTTTGAGTAAGTTTTTTTCCTTATCCATACATAGTCACCATTGGGAATACCAAAGTTCCTTATGTAGAAAGCATTAGGAGTACGACCTTTACAATAAAAACATGTTGGCTTAACGAAATTCTTATCTTTAAAAACTTAAGAACTATTTTTACCATAGGCCTTCACAAGATGAACTACAAGTGATATTTTCTTTGATTCCTCGTTGTTGAATTTATTGCTAACCTTAACAAAGATAGTTTGACGTGTACTTGGTTTATCAAATTTAGAGTATCCAAGCCCATATTTATCATTAAAGTACCATTATTTGCTTAATATATTTTCTAAACCAATTTGTCCTTTTTAAAAATTCTTTAATAGTTGATTTAATAATTCAACAATTTGTTATTCAAGAGTTTCCATTTATTACATGCTGAATTTTCTAATTCCCCTTTCATGTCATTAGTCTTATTTCCTAGAGATAAAATTATTTTCTTTTGTTTTGAAAAAGTTCTAGAAAGTGTCAATCATTCTCCGTGCAATTCAATGAAAGCATTATGTAATTCATCATAAGACGGTTCAAGATCACTAACTTCGTCTTATTCGTCATCAGAATGGTGTGTAGCTATTAATATTATGTTTGCTTGTTCTTCATCTAAAGATGAACTTATCGCATTGTCTTTACATGCCACATATGCTTTCTTTTACTTCCTACATGTCTTGTTGTTGATTTTGATCTTTTTTTGAATAGTAGCGCACTAACTTTTGACTGCCTTTCTTGAAGTTGATGCTTCTCTTTGAATAATTTCCCCTGTCTTTACCTTTCTTAAGAATTTTTCAATTTTTTTTATTAGTACATCATCTTCAGGTAAAGAATCTTCTTCTTGATCACTATCATGTTTAGACTTTAAAGCAAGTGATTTTATTTTTACTTCACATTCATTCATTCATGCTTCTCCAATTTATCATTAACTAATTCAAATCTTTCCAATCGATCAAGTTCCAAACCGCGTTATTAAAGTATTCCAAATAATAGAACCAATGGCATTTTAGAAAGACTATTGTTTTAGGATATTATCGTAACTTTTGGTTGTCGTGCTCTAGATAATAACCTAAGGACTTTTATGTTTAGTTCATCATTGGTGAGGACTTTTCTAAGAGTGTCCAAGAGATTAGTTAGGACGGTGAACCTTTTCTGCATATCAAGAATACTTTCATGGGGTAGCATTTTAAACAATTCATATTCTTAAGATATAGTGTTTAATTTTGATCTTTTGACTTCTTCGGTTCCTTTGTGTGTTACTTCTAATGTATTCCAAATTTATTTTTGTGTTTTGCAATTAGATACTCGGGAGAATTCATCCATTCCTAATGTCGATGTAAGTTTGTTCTTTGCCTTCTTGTCATACAACATTTTCTTCTTGTCGTCATCATTCCAAGAGCATTTCACCTTTGGTGTTCTACATTGTTTATGACCATTGTCGGAATTAATGGACCATTTTCAACAACATCCCATATTTCTTCTCCTTGTACTTCTAAATATATTTGCATGCAAATCTTCAGAAAGTCGTAATATTCATCAAAGAAATATGGAGGTTTGTTGTTGCTGCTACCATCTGTTAAGAATAGTTTTACAAAAGCCATATTTACCCCGATCAAGGAGTAAATTACCTTAACATGATATGATGTTAATTGTAAGTACAAAGTACAACCTTGGGGGTAAATTAGGTTTTATGAATTTTTCTTGTTCTTAAGAGATGATTCATTCCTTTTTATTTTTCCGGATCTATGATGAAGAACTCCGAATAAGAATGCAGAAAAATAAAGTGCAGGAAAGTAAATGAGACACAAGAATTATAGTATTACCCATTATGATCAAACCTATGGTGGACTTTGAACAACCAAATTCAAAGAAACTTCTCTCAAACACCAAAAATATGGTGTATTTAGAATCTCCCCCAATCAAAGAACCTTTTTCAACACAAACCGAAAATATACCACTTTCTATTTGCAAACACCTTTAGAAAGAACACACATTTTCTTTACAAATTAAGTCACTACACACTTGGTGATCAAATACAATAGCTGAGCAAATTTAAATATATGAAGTTGTTCTTGAATTAATTTCAATAGACAATTGATATTATCTTTTAATTTAAAATTTAATAATATACGAACCTTAAGTGCTCAGAAATTTGAATGAAACTTTAATGATATGAAAGTTTTTGTACCAAGTTTCATTGTCTTATGATGTAGAGCACTTTGAAAATTGTTTGAATTGTATGTGAATTTTGTATGAAAGAGGTAATTTGAAATTATGATGTATTTTTTACTTAAATACATCTTAAGAAACCTGTAAGAATAGACACATAAGTTTGAGACATTTCTAAGAAGGTTTGCAATATTCTATAATGACAACGGTTCATAAAAAGACACAATTTTGCATTATGTATATGTTTCTTAAGTTGGTTAAACGGATACCCGATTTAAAAAATGCAGAACAATTTTCAAATTTAAAACAACAAAAAGAAAATATAATTACGATGGTTTTTATAACTACTGCAGTGTCAATCTACCACAGTTTACAAAAAGTAGAATAAATTCTAACATAAATATTGGTTCAAAAATACATATTACATCGGTTTTCAACTGCCACAATTTACGAAATACATAATAAATTCATATTTAACTAGTAGAATAGTTGCGCAATTGATTGCATGAATAATGAAATTGATTGAACTCAAATAAAACTTGACTTTTTGCTTTTTAAAATACTTGACATGAAATGTCTTGATGCATGAATGTTTGGAAAAACTTTAGTGAAGAAGAGATGAATATTTTTTATCACCAAAAGCTTTATATAGAATGAATTGTCATTGAGTACCTTTCTTCATGATCAAGTTATCTTTTACTTCAACATCCAATGATTTATGTAATCTTGACATTGATTTAGATTGACTTCAATCTTTTTCTTCTTTGATAACTTTTTGTCTTCATAAAAATTAAACTAAGATAGATGGTGAACATTTTCTTCACAATTTTTTATTAAGGTAACTGGTTAACCGATTTAAGAAACCGGTTACGTGACTATTGTTGTTTGAAGTTTAAAAATCGTTATGTACTTTTTAAACCAGATATCCATTTAACCAATTTAAGAAACCCTGTACAAAATGCAGAATTGTGTCTTTTCATGAACTATTGTCATTCTTAACTATTGCAAACCTTCATAGAAATGTTTCAAACTTATGCATGTATTCTTAGAGGTTTCTTAGAATCTATTTAAGGCAAAATACATCAGTTTTAAAAATAACCTCTTATATTAAAATTTTCAAACAATTCAATAACATTTCAAGTGTTCAATCACAAACTTCATTGAAACTTTATCTGCATAATTTTCATATATTATAGAAGAGTTTCATCAAACCTTTAAGAACTTAAGTTATATATAGTTGCATATCATAGTTACATTATGTTCTTTTAGTGTTAAAATTATGATTTTTATTTGATGTTATTAACTATTGATCTAATTGTGGAACTTTCATTTAACAATTTATCATTGAAAATGACAGATGTGCAAAGACTCAATGGAACTTTAATGATTGCAAGCCCCAAGGATAAAATAGTTGTTCAAAATAGAAACTCATTATGAATGATATTTAAACGAGGAAATATAAATGTCATGAGGTTCTTCTTGGTTCTAAATACTCGACTCTAACTGTTATGTGGTCTTTTGCTTGCATTTTTTCAAGCTTGCCACTCTCGCTGTTCGTTTTTATCCTTACAGCTATTGAAATAACGAAAAAATATATCTGAATAATTTATGAGAAAATTGAAAGATATCAAACTCTCTTAGATTGAGATAATTCTTCAATACAATGACGTGAGCATACTATTCAACTTATATACTTGTTATACAAAGAACTTATACAAACTAAAATAGATGGTTCTTGCTTGAGGGAGTGTGTACATGTATATTATAAGGTCCCCACAAAAGGCAGTATAGAGATTTTTTCCAAGATAGACGACATAATATATTGCCCTCTTCGACTTCCTAGTTTCCCATTAATTGGAACATCCTCCTATTACTTGTAAGGATCACTCTTTTAATGGGATAATCACCTTTTTATGGAAAAGAATGAGGTGGTGTGTCCCTATCCATAACGGTACATTAGAAGTCAAGAAGAAAAAGTCTCGTTCTCTATAGTAATATGAGGTAACTATCTATTTCTCATGCTCATAAGAGTAAGGAATATTCTTACTGCATCATTGGAGCATGAGATCCGAGCCCAAGAGATTTTGATAGATACATAAATCCTGAGTTTCAAAGAGATATTCAATTCTTCCTAAAAACACCATATACATAGAATTTCACCATCCCCGTGTGAGCTTGTTCTAACTCTATAACAACCCTAACAACCTTTAATGGCCCTTAACCACAAATGGTTATCATATATTGTACTTTTAATAAGCACAATTTTAGTTACCCTATAGGATCAAGGGTCCAGTTGGTTGAAATCACCAAAGATTGCAAATGTCCTATAAGGTTATTTATACCAAACGATCATTTAAAAAAAAAGATTTTCTATCTAGAGGATTGACTTAAATAATTTATAAAAGAGATGCAGAGAAAGATATAAAAGTGAACTTAGCATACATCTTCATAGTTTTCCATTTAAAAGATCATTGTGTTCAACAATGACATGCTATATTTTTCAACTCGAGTTACCCTACTAGAGCTAATTTTCCTCTCTTACTAGTTTCCTCTAAAGCATATAGTTCACTCATACTTCATTTACAGGCTTTGAAACATGTGTTTTTATTTTGTCATAAGTCTCAATCATCCATTGTTCATGTATCATGACTGCTATTTTATATTGATATATAACATATCTACAACATAAATAAGTTTGTCTTTAGGTACTCTTATCTTTTTTTTGGTCCTTTAGAGTTATCCTTGTAGGATTTCTTGTTCTTAAATGCTTTAAACTTGCAAGTTTTCAACATCGAGAAGAAATATTATCATTCCATCTCTTTAAGCAACGAAAACATACCACGGAGATTGCTCGTTCGGGAGAATGAACTTCATCAATAAATTTACCCTTTATACAACCAACTCCCCTTCATTTTTATTGTTAATATCATAGATCATTGTAGCCATCATACTTCTTTAATCTATTAGATAATAATTTTAAAAAAATATTTTCATATTATCCAGAGTTATAATTTTTGATACAAATGATTGGTATTTTTTAAAGACTAAATTGGAGTATTTTAATAGTTAAGAAACTACAAAATACCATTAAATGAAAAAAGATAATCAAGGAACCAAATTGTTGGATATCGTTAATGTTTAGGGATCTTTTAGTTGAGTTTAATAGTTTAGGAATGAAATTGATGAGAGTGATAGTTTAAATATAAATTAGTGAGATATCCGTGCGTCTACACGAGTGATATTCAAGGAATGAAATTGATTATCTTAATACTATTAAATACTATTAGGGATTTTTTTAGTGGAGCTTAATAGTTTTAGAATGAAATTGATAGAGTGAGAGTTTAAATATAAATTGACTGTTTATTAGTTATATTTTATTGGCGAGGATAAATTTCGTCCAATGTATAATAAATTCTTTGAGTTATTTTTGTTCTTGCTACTAATTTGTGAGGAATTTTTGTTGGCTACGAGTCTTTTCAAAATTGTCCACAAAAGAGATTTTTTTTCTTATAATGTTCACATATGATCTTAGTTTTCACATTAGATGCATGTAGTGGTCTAATTAAATTGAAAATATTCACCTTAAGAGAGAAAATGCGATTGCATTCGTCTACACATAGTTACTCTTGACAAAGCTAATCTCAAAAGTAGATTTAGTGGTTTATCTAGAGTGGCCGAATTTAACTCAAATGCTAAAAAAATAGACATTAAAAATTTCGAGAGGAAGAGGGGTTGAGCGTGTTAACTGTTAACAACAACATCTCCCAAAGGCGAAGGAGCTACGGTTTCTTTTAAAAAAAACCATGGGGTGTAAATAGCAAGGCATGAAAAAAATGGTTCAACACAAGTAAAATTGTCTAAAGACATTCAATGTGATTTAAAAGCCCAACATTCGCACAAATGTTTTAGAGAATTTCTCTGTACATCAATATACTTCTTAGCAATTTCTGGCGAATTTTTTTTTTCTACATAACTAGGAGATTTATATCCGAACATATCAAATTTATAATTTTTTTATGTTTTTGGAAATGCATTTCTGAAATAACTCAATTTTTCATGTTGGAATTTTTCGAAAATACATTTTAGAAAAAACTCAATATTTATAAAAAAAAATTAAAATCAAGGTGAATCAATTGTATTAATAGTATAATTAATTGTATTAATCAAAATATATAATCAAGATATAATAATAATAATATCAACCTATTAAACATTTAAATCAACACATTATTTACATGTAAAATTAATTAAAAAAAACTAATATAAATTAAAAATTATAATGCTAATAAGAGGATATTTTTAACATGATAATTTCATTAATTATAATGTATAATGTTGTAGTAATTTAAAAATAATTATTTTTATAATTTAAAAAAATTTGTGACAAAAACATTATTATAAAATTAAAAGTTTATGTAATCTCTTTATTTCTTATTTATAATAATTTGTATTTAAATTATTCTTTATTAATAATAATTCACTTAAATTACATTATAATTATATTATAAATAAATACTTTTTTTAAAATAAAATCAAAAGAAATTTGAGATATTGGTTAATTTGGAAATGCATATTCGAATTAACCAATATCTCAAATTTCTTTGGGTGAGTTCAGATATGCATATCCAAATTAATCGATGTTTCAAATTTCTTTTGGATGCGTTCGGATATACATATCCGAAAAATATTTTGGAGTTTTCAGGGGTGTTTTTCACTCTATATGAGTGTAGAGAAATTCTCTTTGTTTTAACACTTTTATAATTGAAACAGAGACTTCAAAAGAAAAACTATGTGTGTTTGCATTGACGGTTGATAGAATTTATTTTGATATAATTAAATTTGTTAGAATTAATTTTAATAGAGTTGAGTTTAATAAAATTGATTTATATTTTGATACATTTATATAAAAGTGAGTTGAACAACAATTTTCAGTGTAAATATTACGTTTAAACTCATAAATAAAAATAATAAGTTCAAGTAGAATCAATTTTAGAGGCATAATCAATTCTATTTAAGTAAAATCAAACATCTCAAAATCACTTCAGAATCAATTCTACACCTGTATAATTATTTTTGACTCTTTAAAAAAACAAACCAAACTGCTATATATACCAAGCCAATTATTTATAAATAAATATAAATAATTACAATAAAAAAATATTTTTAAGAGTAATTATATATAGAGATTTCAAAGAGTGTATTGAATAGTTGAAAGTAGTTAGAGTAAGGATTATTGAGTATTCATGAATACTACAAATATTATTGAATGGTGTGTTTCTCACTAGTTGAACAAAAGGTTTAAGTTCGTGTTTGTTTACTAATTATGAAAATTATTTTAAAACTTCTAT
Organism: Vicia villosa; assembly: GCF_029867415.1. Lineage (NCBI taxonomy): Eukaryota > Viridiplantae > Streptophyta > Magnoliopsida > Fabales > Fabaceae > Vicia > Vicia villosa. The sequence continues at coordinate 191,644,265 of NC_081183.1, read as the reverse complement.
GAATAATGAATAATGATGTTAGGGACGAGGCTGACTTGAATGTTTTTTTTTGGAACACTTAAACTAAATATTAAGCAATTGAATTTATTATCATATGTTAGTTACCGATTTCAAGAAATACTTAATCCTAATTCTTAGTAATTAAACATTTAGTCTTAAACTATCCTCTAATTTCTTTAGTAAACTACAAATAATGCTAAGTTTCGTGCAAATCGAAATATACTGTTTTCAAAGTTTCAATTCTATCTCTTGGTAAATTGATAATAAAGGGAAAGAATATCTTATTCGCGAAATTGATTAACTCAACTCTAGTATCATAAAGCAAATCCTAAATGAGTTTAAAGGTGACCCAAGAGATAACAAGTGTTAACTATATATATATATATATATATATATATATATATATATATATATATATATATATATATATATATATATATATATATATATATATATATATATATAAAATAAGAAGTTGGGCAGGCCCAATAGAGAAAAAAAAATATCAATCCTCTTAAAAGATTTTTAGTATTAATCGGTGCTGTTAGTAACTTTTTATTATAACATTATGTTTTCATTATCTTGGGTCACAGCCCATTAGCCCATTATGTTGGCACAAACCTAGCTATTTATATTGTAATTCTGTTTTGAAGGAGGCTAAGAAAGTTCAAGTTTATTTTTTTATGTCTATTTCTTTTGATGCAACTTAGATCTAGAATTTAACCTAGTTTTGTCTATATATATAATTAAACAGGGTTAGACAGAGTTTTGATGATAATAATATAATTAAAAATAATTGATACTCTAATGTGTTTGTTTTTATGAGTAGAACATTTTTCAATTATCTACATGAAATAAAGTCACGAGCGTCTGCAAAGAAAATGCTCATTTGTACAAATGTCAACAATATTACACCATATGTTCTTTTGTAGCAACACAGGGAATGATAATTTGAACTAGACTAAACAAGTTTGACCACATGATCATCTACACCCAAATAAAAGAATTAATGACCATCTTACCAAGAGAAAAAGAATGACCATTATGCTAAAGTCAAAAAAGTATACCAACAAACGTGATAATCTATACTTAACGCAAGTGACCATCCGTGTTTAGATAAATATCCAATCACTTATTCCCAAATGATGAAGACTTACTATATTGTGTCACATAGAAAATGTTCTCTCAATAATCAGATCATAATAACTGTATTAGTACAAGGAGTAAAAAATAAGTATTAGTATAACGAATAAATGAATAATACTTCGTACATATATTACAATTCTAACGGCTCCATTCCCAATGGACTGATGATTAGAAAGAACAAAATGACTATAAAATCAAATTTTCAAGAAACCAAATTCAAATATTGAAGTTTCTCATCCACAATTAACAAAGTGTACTATTCTTTTTGAGTCACTACAAACGACTTTCTAAATATTTGGTAAGCTTTGTGAATCTTTGTTATTAGCGAAGAACATACAATTAGACGCAAGTGCTTTTAATTCATTTTCTTTTTTAAGAAAGTTATTCAATTGTAACCAAATTTAATTGAATTTACCACTCTCCGTGAGTTGTTGTAAACAAAAAGTTGTATTTTCTGTGTGAAATAAGTAGAAAGAATGTGTAATTTCGGTATGCCGAAATATATATTAAACTAGTTTTATTGTGCTAAGTGTGTTGTACACACATTATTTATCATTTAAAAATTCAACCAATTAATAGTCTTCCTTTTGGCAATTCTAATACTTTAATTATGAATTTTTTAAATTGTTGATCTTTCTTTCCCTCCCAATTCCCATGGTGGGATAATCATTGGTCCTACAACCACAAAGAATCTATGAAATATAGGCCTAAATAATTTGCATGTCAAGGATGAAAAAAAAAACAAAGGAACTCGTGCACCCTTTTGAAACTCAAATTGGCCTAACTTTATGAAAGTCTGATCTATAGTGTGAGTGGAGTATCCAGCATGATTATTATCCAAGATTTCGGCTATATCGAGGACAATTACATGCTTTATTCAAATTTAAACCCAAATTATGAGAATATGCATAAATCCTTAATTATTTATTTTCTTATTAATTAAGATAAGATTAGTAGAAGTAGGTGCGTGGACTTCAGTGTTTGTATAGCTTCACCTTTTAACCTAAAGTGTTTATATTTTTCAAAGTCACACACCTACTACAATGAAAAAAGAGGAACAAATCAATTTGGTTAATTTGGCTCCAAAGTCATGGAATAATAACATTACTACATGGAAGAGTACAAAGTCATAGTAGTAGTAGACAACTTTGTCTTTCTTCTTTCCCAATGTAAATGAAAGAAGAAAATTTATACTCCTAAAGCAAATTAAAGCACATTTTAGAAAGAAAAAGCTACAAATAAATAAAATTATTTAAATTTTCATAGATTAGTTAAACTCCTTCATCTCCCTTCAGGGTGTAATGGAAAAAGCTCTAGGGTTTTATGTTCTTCCTCTTTGCATATTGATGACCAATTTTGCTCTTCTAAATACTCAAATGGCCAACTCCTACTCTTCTTCAATGGACTATCTTCTTGATTTCTTTTCATTACTTCCCCCTGCCAAAAAAAGAAAAGAAAAGAAAAGAAACATATTCAATTAAACACACAAATTTAATAAGCTATAACAAGATTATATTTTACTATATCTTTTACTGATTTATCTTTTACTGATTCAGCTCAGCTAATAGCTGTAGAGACATTCAATTGCAGATGTTTCTAGTCAATAGACTATTAAACTATTTTAGTAGTCTAATAACTACAACCGTTTTAAATTTTTAGAGTTTACGTATAAATTAGTCATAGTTTAACCGTGATAAAATAAATAGAGGTTCTATTTATTTACGATTTAACAGTTGACAAATATTTTAGAATATTTTGCCCTAGCAAATTCCAGATTTTGTGCGGTAGTCCGTTTTAAACACCCGTAGGCCGTAGACACATCTTAGTAGACAAAACACATGAATAAACATACCCTTTTAGGTGTGTCCAAAGTTGTAATAGTACTAAAAGTAGAAGACACTAGTGTGGTTGTGGGAGTACGAGGACTATGAGGAAGACCAAGACTGTTACGTTTCTGCTTTTGTCTCTCGCGTGCTTTGTGGTTTTGGAACCAATAAAACACATTTTTCCCTTCAATTTTACCGTACTTGCTAAGTTGAACAGTTATCTGTTCTATTTGTTGTGCATTTGGTGTTCTCATTCCACCTCTGTATAACATCTCCAATATTCCTATTTGTTCTTGTGTCGGATTCCACCTTGTTCCTCCTGGAACATGCGTTTCAACCTATGTACAAAACATATACATACACACATACACGTGAGTTTATTATATGCTTTTATAATATTTATTTTTCTATAATAAAGATTATATAGAAATAACAGAAAAACTAACAGACGAGCAACGTGCATAGAAATAGCAGAAAAACAGACAGACGAACAACATGCATATATAGATAGAGAGGTTGAAAAATGAGAGTTGAATTATGAACCTGGCTTTGTGGTGAAGGTGGATCTTTCTTGTTATCAGTTTCAGGTCTAATGAAACTCTTGAGATCAAAAGAAAGAGAAGGTGAGTTGGTAGTAGTAATATTATCGGTGTGATTAGAAACTTTTGGTGCAAGAGGACGTAAGCGTTTGCAACCAAGAGAGAGGGAAGGTTCATGTTCCCAGAATCCACGTGTGAACTGATGAACCTTCATAATGTGTTGAATATAGTAATATAATTGAATTGTGATGAGGAAATGTATGATAGGGAATGTGATTATATAGAGGGAATGAATGAATGAATGATGATGATGAGAAAAACAAAGAACAGTGAAAAGTAGAGAAAGTGGGAAATGAGGTGTTGGCAAGACCAAATGATGAGGGGAAGTTGACTTAAGAATTTCCCTCTCTAAATTAAACTAAAAGTTAAAGACGACAAAAAATTTATCAAATCAAATACAGTACTTAAAGTTTAACAAGATGAAAAGCATAGGGTAAGGGAGGTAACTTACTTCTTTTGTACGTTCACAGAAATATACTGTGCCAGTAACAAACTTTGTTTGTGTGTGAATACATCAACAGCCTTTAGGTTTTGTTTTTATATATATGATAATGTATTATATTCCTTTCCAAATTAAAAGTTTTTTAATTCAATTTTTCAAAAAAAATAAATTCTTTTCAGTTTGTCTTTATATTTTATACTCTCTTTTTATTAAAAGAAAAAACTTATTTTTTAAATGTATTGGATGAATAATTTAGCTGTTAAAAAAAAATAATGAGGTAGTCAGGGGTGGCAAACGGGCATGCCCGCCCCGTTTAGGCCCGCCCCACAAAAGCCCGCGAAAAAACGGGGCGGGGCGGGGCGAGCTTTTTTAAGAGTGCGGGTCTAAAACTTTGCCCCGCCCCGCAAAAAAGTGAGGGCGGGGCGGGGAAAGCCCGCGGACATTCGGCTTTTTAGGCCTAACAATAGTAAAATTCTATAAAAAACAAAAGCCCACAAAAGCCCACAAAAAAACGGGGCGGGGCGGGGCGGGCACATTAAAGAGAGCGGGCCTAAAACCTTGCCCCGCCCCGCGAAAAAGTGCGGGTAAAACGGGCTTTCCCCGCGGGCCGGACCCGTTTTGCCCCCCTAGTCTAGTGTATGTAGAGTTGTTCATGAGTGTTTAGGTTATTTGATTAATAAGTAGGACTAGTTCACGTAAAGTGATTCTCTCAGAAAAATTGAAGGTATTTTTTTCAGTTTTAAGAATGGGATATTTATAGAAGCTTTCGTAGACATGATAAAAGAAAAAACCAAGCTCATTTCCCCATCTCTCCTTTCAATTCGATCAGTGAGGAGTGCTTCCTTCCTCACTAATAGAGAGGATGATTTTGTCACTTCACTTTGACCGTCTTTTGGATTAGTGTGTGTGCTTCGTGTTTCGCCCACTAAATCGAGACAGTAACGTGAATTCGATCGGACATCTTATCCTAAGCCCAACAAGGAGGCTTAGACCTTCTTTAGGTGACTGGAGTCCTTCTTTGGGCATCTGTGGTGGTCGTTTTCTTTACCTCCCCGTTTCACTTGGGAGGACGGCACGCTAAACCCTTCACGCGAAATTTGGAAGGAGAATGCGCCCGTGGTGGGATGAATTTTATTTCAGTTCTTCCTACGATATCACACGAACTTTCTTATTGGTCCTACGAGTAGGAAAGGGAAAAAAAGATCTCAACTAAACCCTAGGAGTTTGCTAAGTGTGGGGATTTCACCTAGACTAGAAATTCTGGAGTCCGGGGGGTCGGTTATACATAGGGAAGTGTTTAAACACCCTACATATCTGTAGTACTCTACAGGAACCTTCTCTGTGTCATTGTGATTGTGTTTGCTGCTAATGATTGGGAAAGTTTCTCCTTTGTGTTAGGAGAGAGAATTGAATTGATTTAAAGAAAGACAGACAGATAGACAGACTGACTATTTTTGGTATTTTATTAGCTCGCTGAGATTCCTTGTGAACCTCATGCCTACATATCCCTAGTGGAAGTCAGAGCTTAATGTAGTTCGGGGAACTAACTAGGGAAATTAATTGTTTTTGGTGCCTTGCTTGAAGCTCAAGGTTGAAGCTTGAATTAAATCTCTGTTTACAGTAAAGAGACATGAAATCATCTTTACAGAGAGGTATTTGTACTATTCTACCACAAACATTTAAAAGTGACAGAAAAGCTAAAAAATGATGTTTCATTAAGAGGGGAGTCTACTTGGTTGATCAAGTATGACAGCCATCGTGCCTCTAAAATGAAAGAAAGATGCTCATCCAAATTAGGGAAAGTGTACAAGTCTGGGGATGTGCCAGAGCATGTCTTTCAGAGTCCTAAATGGGAGACTTTGAATGAAATTGAAATTGAAATGTTTGTTTGTTTGAATGTGGTAGAGTAGTAAAAATATCTCTCTATAGAGATAAGCTATGTCTATCTACTGTATAAAAGATTTGAATTTAGCTGGCTTGTATGAGGCCCAAGCTTGAGGCTTTTTGATTGACTTATTAATTATTGACTTTTGGAGATGACTCCACTGGGGATTAATTACAGGGTATTTTGTGTTCTGTACGAAGCCCAGAATTGAGGCTGACTCTGTTTATTTGATGGATTTTTATTTGGTGTTCTGTACAAAGCCCAGAATTGAGGCTGACTCTACTTAGGGAGACTATATTTGTGTGCCTTGTACAAAGCCCAAGGTTGTGGCTGACTGCTGAGGATAATTGAATTTTTGAGACTATGAATGACTCTATTTTGTGTGCCTTGTATAAAGCCCAAGGTTGTGGCTAACTCTAACTAGGGAAAACATTATTTTCTGCCTGGTACAAAGCCCAAGGTTGTGGCGGACTCTTAAATAAACTGAGTATGGATGACTTTATGGGAAAAGATCCTAGGTGTTAGGAATCTTTGACACATGAAAGTATGGTTTAAACTGCCTTGTACAAAGCCCAAGGTTGTGGCTACTGAAAGATGAAGAACTCACTGGGGAGACTCTATTATCTGCCTTGTACAATGCCCAAGGTTGAGGCTGACTGCTTTTGTTGGTTTTGACTCTACTGGAGATTAAAAAGACTGTTTTTCTTTGGAAGCTAACCCTTTCCAGGGATTTTGACTCAGCTGGTGAATTTAAAAGACTGATTTTATCATGTTTTTTGGAGGCTGACCCTTTCCAGGGGTTTTGACTCTTTTGGGGAAATTATCTCCTAAGAGAAATGAATCTTTATTTTTTGACATTTTTATTAATTGACTTTGGAGGCTAACCCTTTCCAGGGGTTTTTGTTTGAAATGAAGGAATGATTTTTGGAAGCTAACCCTTTCCAGGGAATTTTATTGAAATGATGGATTGATTTGGAGGCTAACCCTTTCCAGGGGTTTTGTTGAAATGGAGGATTGATTTTAATTGACTTTGGAGGCTAACCCTTTCCAGGGATTTTTATTGAAATGATTGGCAGAAAGATTATCTAGTGGAGACTTCTTGTTTAAAGCCCAAGATGAAGGCTGACACATGCTGAGGAGAAAATAAACATAGATCCTAGACTCTGCTAAGGAAGATTGATGAAGATAAGGGTGACAGAGACTGTCCATGTCTCTCATTCCAAAAGGTGTACTCAATGCAAAATTGAGACAAACTTAGCTTGTTTAAAGTCTGGTTTAAATTGGAAGAAACTCACCAGGGTAGGCTAAAAGGTGACTAAAGACCTGTTCCTATGTTTATAAGAAACCTGATGGGTCCTTGTATACAAGCTCAAGAGGAAGCTGGAAATGCTTTTAAGAAGCCTGTGGGTCCTTGTACAAAGCCCAAGAGGAGGCTAATCGAGGGTCCTTGTTATAGCACAAGAGAAAGCTATGTAGTTTCGAACTTATTTTGGCTCTAAGCAAATGGGTAAGAGGTTTCACCGGGAATAATTCCTCTTTGGGTGGATGTATCCTATTATTTGGATTCTAAGGTTTTTACCAAGATGTTTCACCGGGAATAATTCATCTTGGGGGTTTGAACTACAGATCTCTAATTAGGAAAGAGCCTTCACCGGGAAGACATTCTCAATCCTAGGTCATATTCCTATAATATATATATATAGTTTAACTGTCCTAAGGTTTATACTCAAACGTAGTTCTAAACTAATATATATATGCACAATTTATATTTGACAGTAATTTAAATAAAGACTGTAAATTGAAAGCTTGTAAAGCCTAACCTGGATGGAGTGGAGGCCTTTGAAGAAGTATGTACAGAGCCTCAAAGGTAATTTTGTTGTTTTGTTGATAACAGTTAAATATATATGATAAACAGTTAATGGTTTTTGAAAACAGAAGAAGTGAAGATGGACAAAGGTCACATAGGTATCTGAAGAGTTTCACCGGGAATAATGCCCTTCAAATACCAGAAGAATGTTTTGAAAACAGAAAGAAGATTTTGAAAATACAGTTTTGAAAACAACCTAAGAAGAGAAGGTGTTTGGGACTTACACTCTATTAGAGGCCCAGTACTTTACTGTACTGGTGTAAAAGCAATTTGAAAAAAATGATTTGGAATGATACAAGGTTTTGTTGTTTGAAAACCTTAATCATTTGATTTATTCGGAGATTGAAAACAGTTTTGAAATTTGACAAAAAAGTCAACTTAATTAAGGTAAAGATGAAGATCTATGCCTAATTAAGACCTAAACAATTAGGGTTTTATCATAAACTTTATTTACAAAATGATTAGGTTAAAACAAAGTGAATGTATATATTTAAAGTTTTTAATAAAGCACTTAAAACATACTATTTTAAACCTAATAAAAATATATGAAATAAATAATATTTTTTTGATTTTTTTGATTGTTCACAAAATAGATGTATTAAATGACAAGTGTGTGAAAAATGAAGTGAAAATAAATTAGTTTGATAGGTTAATTAATTGTGTGAAGTTGTGAGAAAATTGAAGGAAATAAGTGATAAAAAATAATGTTTTGTCACCTAGAGGGATTGAACTCACGCCCTCCAAGTCACTAACCCAAAATAACACCACTGGGCCAACGCGCGCTTGGTGTTATTGTCACACATCCAGTTCATTATATTTTCAAACAAGTGGTAAATCATGGAAAAATAAAAGAAACAAAAAGTCTGGGGCGAGGGGGATTCGAACCCCAGACTTGAGGCATGAGGAGACTAAGAGCGCATGTGTGGCCACTGGGGCAAGTTATTCAGTCGTTTATAAAACACCTATCATTAAATATAAAATAAACTCTACCCTGAGGTTTGAAATTTGCGCGCCACCACCATTGTCATCTTCTTCCTCAAGCTCCAACAATTTGAATTTCTGAACTCTCTCAATTCTCAACCATTTGCAACGATATAAAGACCAAACTTGCTCTAAATTCACTCACGATTCTAGATATGTAACTATTATGAATTTATATTAACTATATCTACTGAATTATCTAAAATACGTGAAGAACCCTAAAATTTGGAATTCAAATTAAATGACTATACTGAAGCATAAATGACTGATGATAGAGGGTTTTTAATCCTCTTATGATGCTGAATAGAATGGTGTTGAGTTTTAGCCAGAAAGATACACGAATTAGAGGGATGGAGTTGAGAAACTTACCTCTGAAAATGAAGGTCGTGAGGATGTTAGAGAGCACCTGGGCTTGAATGAATGATCTCAATAGCTTCCTTGAGACTCAATGATGCTAACTGAATGCTTATTGGAGCTTGAATCCTTCTGAATTGCTCTATGGACCTCCCTCGATTTCAGCTTCAAGTGAACATGGAGGGTGATGATTCTCGAGTAACAGATGAGCTGCAGCCATCTGGTTAGCTTCACTATGACCTGAGGAGTGTGTCTGGATGATTGGCTTGGCTTGAAAACTCCTGAATTACTCCATGGTCCTCCAACTGCAAGTGCTCCAAATGAGAGGTGAAGGTGATGATTCTCCACGCCCAGAAGTGTTCCAGAGGTTTGGATCACTCCCAAATGCCTCCCTCAATGTGTTTGAATACTTATTTTCAAAGAGAGAGCTTTGGTTTGAAGAATCCGAGTCTTCTTGCCAAAGGACCTTTGAAAAAACTAAGTATGAAGAAAGAAAAGAGAAAGCAAGAATTCTGTTGCTTTGGTGTGTTTTTTGAATGAGAATGAGGCCTCTATTTATAGGCAATTGGTTCAGTACTGATTGAGAGAGTGAGCTTGCTTAGTGGGAGAGTTTTGGTTTCTTAGCCATGAAGAAATTCAAAGAATATCCCAAGTGCAATGATGAGAATTTTGATTCCATTTGATCAATCCCCTAGCCCTCGATTTTGCTTGATCTCAGGGGACAATTCTGAGCCAGAAATAAGCTCTAATTGGTTGGTGAGAAGATTCCTTGGGTGATTCATCAATTTGCCATAAATTCACAAATGTAATCATTACATAATCACATGTTCTTGTTTTTAGAATCTTCTTCAATTCTTATGGCATGGTGAAAATGAATGCATGGCATTGTTTCAGATATGTTATGGGTCGTGTAGAATCCATAATTGAGGTCATGTGCACAAAATTTCAAAGTTCAAAAATGATGCATGACCTATAATTTTACTTCATGAGGCCAACTTTGAACAAGCATAACTCTTAGCTCAAATTGAATTTGGAGAAGGTTGAACACAATTTGGAAAGCCCTAAACATCTACTTCAAATCATTAGTTTATGTCTTCTTCAGAATCATTTGGGAAATTTGTGAAAAATGAGCCCAAAGTTGGATGAAAACTAGGTTAAAACACTTAGAAAATTTTCTAAGTGTTTATGACCTAAAACTTCAAAATTTTCAAAACCCTTAAATGGTTGATCTTTTGAAAAAAGTTCTTATGTGAGATGTTGTTTTATTTTGCAAGATCTACAACTTTCATGTTGGAAGTTTTTTGAGTTGTGTAGGTGAAATTTTGAGTTCTCACCATGCCCTCAAAAACCCTAATTCCCGACTTTTTGCTCCTTGATGAATTTCTTTGAATTTCTTTGGTCAAATGACTTTGACATCCATATATTGATGATATTGATCTTTGAAAGTCATTTTTTGACCAAAAACCTTAAAAGTCAATGATGATCCCACACAGTTGACTTTTCCTGACAAAGTGAATTTTTGGGCTTTTGTGTAGAAACAAGATCTTTTCCTCAAATGAATGATGTAAATGGATTATATTGAGGTAGTAGAGACTCTTGAATCATGTCTTGAGTTTTGGATTCATGCCCTGATTAAAAAAGTCAACTATCTTGGGGAATTAGGTCAAAAACCCTAATTGTCGACCAGATGAGAATGATGACTGTAGACTTTGAATTGAGGTGTGATGTCCAGTGGATCTTGTCATATGGGTTATTTGAAGATGATTGATGTCTTTGAATGATCCCCTGGGGCTTTTTATGGTTTCCCAAAGGTGATCCCTGATTTTAGTCCTTGATAAGGCTCAAAACCCTAGTCTGTGGATCTGAGTAATTCTGTGTTTAGATGACTGGGTGTCTTAATCAATCATAGGTGAAATAATGAAGCTCTTGAGTCTCATGATTGTGTTAGAGACTAATCTTCCTATTGATTGATCCTTTGCCTGAGTTTTCTTGTCTTTGAACACCCTCGATTGAATGTCAGGCTGCTCTGGGTACTTGCTTTGACTTGATGAAAATCCTGAAGATATGTCATCTCAGGGGGGTCAAAAATTAGGGTATGACAGCATCCACACACCTCATTTTTGGAGGTCTGTCATAATATGTTGGTCACTCGTCAGTGTTGGAAAAATTAGTTTGTATTACACAATCATGAACTCTCATTCTTAAGGCTCAATAATATTATATCAGTACAAATAACTAATGCATCTAATTCATATATAAATAAGATATATTGATTATTTAATTAATATAAAAAATAAGGTTTTTTATAATAAGTACTAGAGGGAGTATAATGTTTCGAATTCAAGTCTACTACATGTTGAGTTGAAGAGTGTGGGTTGTTGAGATAACTTGTCACACAAGGTAATAAACGTAAAGATGATTAAGATAGATATATTAGAGAGAGTTAGAATGAAATTAGAGTAAATAGAGTTTGTTTTTCAATTGATCTACTTGATTGTTATTACAAATATGTGTTACATCATTTATATGTGCAAATTGTACTTCTGCTTTGTCACTTCTATTGACTTCTTTATTGAAGTGATATCCTCTACCATAATGACCAAACTTTTGACAGCAATAACATCAAACTTCCTTCATATCCACCTGCTTCTTGAATTTCTTCTTGTTAGAAGCATCATACTTGGTTATCTCTTCTTGAATCTTTGAATTCTTCCCAACACCTTCATCATTTCTCTTTTTCTTCTTCCACTTTTATTTCCATTTATTGATCTTAGAGGCATCTTATTTCATTCTTGAAGAATTTGGCTTGTAGAACTTGTTCTATGACCTTTTCTGAATTCCTATGCTTAATCTAACTCATAGCCTTTAAAGATGCTTGAAACTCCTAAAGTTTCATCTCAAATAGGTCTTTTAATTCTTTAATTGCCATGACTATATGGTCAAATTATGGGGTTACGACTCTCAAGACTTTTTCAACCTTTTGCAATTTAGCGATCTTGTCACGAAACGACTTCACCTTCTGTGTATTTTTATATTGTTTTTTCAAAGATTGCAACTGCCACCAACCATCTGTGTATTTTTATATTGTTTCCTCAAAGATAGCAAGTTCACCTTTGTAACACTCTTCTAAACCCCTGCGGCATTTAACAAATATATCAGAGTAACATGCAAACAAGGGTGCCACAATTGATAATAAAATAAACATTATCCATCACTGGCATGCATTCACCAAGGAACATCTTAACATAACTCATAATTCAAAATCTCATGTTTACACAGCGGAAATAAATCATCAAATTAGCATACATCATCAATGCATTAATCCTCAAAATAAATTAAACAAAATAGAGTTATCATCATAAACTCAAAACATTTCGTTCCCCAGTGTTACATCTATCAGAGCATGACACCTGACGCTAACTAACATATTGACTTATGAGCTAAACCTCACCAAGTCGAACGCTGCTATCCTCAATCTGAAAATGACAACATGTAAGGGTGAGTCTCATCACAATTAACAAATATTATTGCATCATAAACAACAATATATCATAGTTATATCATTCACCCAATCATTTCATATTCAAACGTTTCATCACCACACATTCACAAATCATCAAACCATAACATAAAATACGGCATTCATGTTATAAAAAGTCATGCATATGTATGAAACTGACACTATGCATGTGGTACCAACATCATCAATGCGAATAACCCACCGACCGATCTACATCCTCAAGATACGGCCCTGCCAGCACAAATTCCACACAATGGGAATTATGCCCTTCACTGATCTAGCACATCATCACGGATACAACCCTCAACAATGATTATGAATGAATGCAAACATATATAAAACATACTTATATCATCATCATTCTATGAGTAACATTATCTCATACTCAAGTCATCATCATCATCATCATCATCATCATCATCATCGTTATCGAAGCATGTTTATATATACATTAACATCATTCAATTAAATCACACATCAATCAATCGTACATATTATTTCATTCAATTCATCATAGTCCAAACGATACTCAAAACCGACCAACGGTTTAAAAGTTACGCGTCATCAAACTTTCCAAATTCACAGACAGCAAAAATCTGCATTTCACGCTGGCCATACGCGTACCGTACGCGTACCAACAGAGCCAAAATTCCACAAAACACATACCATATGCGTATCATACGCGTATCAACCGATGCCAATTTCCACATGAAACAACATCATACGCGTATCACATTTCATACACGCCACCATACGCACGCATACGCGTACCATACGTGTACGGGAAGAAGGTGTGTTTTTGGTGCGTAACGGGGTGCGTACCATACGCGTACCACCCCCTCATACGCGTACGATACACAAATGGGCAGAAATTCCCAAAACCTACAACTTATCCATTCGTCTTCCTCGCGATTTCACTTGTTATAGTCTGCGATTTTGGATCTAAAACAGAATTTCTACACTTCTAACACACATGACATTCATCTATCATCCATAGCCTATTACCCTATGTTTATTTTATTCGATCCAAACCTAATTCTACTCAATTCATTAGGGATTCACAATCATAGGTTTCAATGTACAGATTAACACAGTAACACAAATCAAAATATAGAACCTCTTGGTCTAAACAACATCCCTAATCAACATCATCATTCATAACACAATAATAGAGATTAATTGGAGAGTCCCCCCTTACCTTAGCCAAGAGTTCTTGATTGGTCTCTCCCTCTACAGTTCTTCTTTCACGTTCTCCGTGTTCCAAAACCTTCAGCTCTTCTTTCACGTTCTTTCCTTTCTTTTCCAATTCCTTATTATTTTATGAAAAATAATAGTTTAATTTAGTAAAGGGCTTTACTACACAACACCACCTTACTTACTAACCTCTCACATGAACCAAATGCCAAAAACCATTCTTTTCCAATTATTTTCATAAAATCCATAATAATTCTAATTATTAATTCAATTTCCAAATTAAATTAAAATTAAAAAAATATACGGGTGTTACAACCTTCTTCAATTCTCATCACCTCCATAAACAATTGTGTGTATCCCAAACACCCTTAGTCGTTTCTTTCTCTATGAACTTCTTATAGATTTTTGGATCACACATTGATGGATCAAGAACATACTTTTCTCATCTTTCTTGCTCAATTTGTGATAATCAGCCGTCTGCCCTTCTATTGCATTGGCTTTCAATGTTGAGAGTCCACCATTCACAATTTTAAGCACATCTTGAAATTTTAATATGACTTTCATTTGCGTGTACCATATTTATATTGTTCCCCCTTGAACATTAATTGGTAGATTTGCAAGGAATTAATTACAGGTTTTGCCTCCATTTATCTTTGATGGGCGCTAAAATCAAATGATGCCTTTTGATACTAATTTGTTGAGATAACTTGACACATAAGACAATGAGCATAAAAGAGGATAGACAAAATTAGAGAGATTTAGAATGAAATTAGAGTGAAGAAAGAATTTATTTTTCAATTTAACTACTTGGTTGTTATTACAAATATATGTTACATCATTTATATAGGATCATACTACTAAATAATTAACTTCTAGTTAGTAACCACATACATAGTTAGTAGTAATAACATATGCAACTAGTAGTAACCACATGTGAAACTAGTGGTAACCACATGTGAAGTTAGTTATAACTGCCTAACCACCTTATAACTCTTCTAACTTCTAAAATCGAATTACACATAATACTTTTCCTTATTCATGTTGCCTAATTTTTTCATTACCATCAATTTTCTTAAGACCATCAAATCTTGTAATCTTCAAAGGCTTGGTTAGAATATTTGCTTACTTAATCTATATGAAAATGACACTTTTTTTATGTGTTTACTTCGCTCACGACTCATTGAATGATTGGCCAAATTTATTAATGTTTTTTCATCTATCAAGAGATTGATCTTCACAATCTTACTCGATTTTAATTATTATAATAGCATTTCAATCTACAATACTTGACAAACTGCATAGGAGACTTAATTACATAGGAGAGTGCAACATACTCTGTCTCACACGATAATTGGGTCAAAAATATTTATTTTTTATAAAAGCAAATTCTATAAATAAAAGTATTCTTATAAATTGTAATACTTTGAAAATTATGATAAAAATATATATAAATTTATTTGATAAGAAAAAAAAGTAGTAGAACAAATTTAAAAAGTTTACGGTGATCAAACTTTTATCTCATGTCGATCACTTTAAAAATTTGTTCTTGTTTAAACTTTTTCATGAAATCAAATCTAACAATTTTTTTTTTTTACTTTAATAGTTTTCACACTTGAAGTTAAAGGGGAATGTTGTACAGAAGACATATCTGAATGAAGAGGATGTTTGTAAAGAAACGTGTGTGGACAGAGGAGTAGTGTGTGTTGGCCTGTCAAATCGGGTCGTTTGAAATTTTCTTGCTTTCATCATAAGGTGTTTTCACTTTTCGGTGCTCTTCTCTCTCTTTCAATTAAAGTTAGTGAACTTAGGAATGAATGTTAAAAGATTCCTCCAATCCCTATACTTGAATAAAAAGAAACACTTTTATCAGCTTTTTAACAAAAGGATTTTTATATGGGACACACATGTATGCAAGAGTGAAAGATGAATTTGCCTATCATAACACACTTCAATGAGATGATAGAAAAATTTCAGGTTAATTAGTCTCAATTCGAATTTAAGAATGCAACATAATCTTTTAAGAGACAATTAATTATTTTTAAAAAAAATTCTAATCACATAGTATATATTTCTCCTGAAAATTATTGCAGGATATGCTGCTAACTAGACAAAATTTCAGTAGGCGTCATATTTTACATGTTATTAGTGGGATGGACTATGCAGTGCGGTTGAGTTAAGTATAATTAGTTGACTATCTCTTTGTTCATTGTGTAGTCGCATTGGCTATTTGACGTAGAGTATTCAGGTTGTTGCGTAGGTCAGTGCCTAGTGCTCAGTCAGTTCTTCATGTTTTTGAGTTGGTTAAGGGAGTAGGAATTGATAAGAGGAATACTCTAGGTTTCGTTCGATATATGACATACTGAAGTTTGGATTATTTGGAACTTACGTAATAAATTAATATTTTTGTCGAAAAAGATAGTCTGTTAATCAATGGGTGAATAAGATTATTTGTCTTTCTTGAAAGTGGATTGACTCTCATTCTTTGAGTCTCGAACGCTCTCTAGTAGATTAGGAGTAAGACTCGCTCATGTGTTTTGACTTATAAGGGTGTACTGAATGGCCAATTGGCCTCTATGATCTTGTTGGTGTTTTTTTTCAATCTTCTTTCCGCTTCTTTCGAAGGGGTTCTATGCTAGAGTTTTACAATGAATTTTGAGTTTTTGGTGATGTTGTTTTGGCTTGGTTCTTCTGTTGTGTCGACTGTTTTGTGTTGTTTTATTTTCGTTATTTTTGTTTCTCTTTTATTTGTTATTAAAAAATTGAAAGAATTAAAAAAATTATATTCTATAAAATTCATTTTTTTAAAAATTATTCAAAAAAGTTCTCATTTAATGATTATGTTTTTTTTTAAAAAAAATATTATAAAGAAAAATGTATAACAAACATTTTCATAATATTTCTTATTTTTTAGATTATATTTCTTTTGAATGGATCTATCATGAGCTGCATATTTTATAATAAAACACAACAATATATCTCGAAGACCTGCCACAATAAGTTGATACTAAAATAATGTGAAAATAATTTATCTATCAGATCGAACCCCATGGTATCCATTCCCTTACTTTAGGAGCTGTAGTATCAAATTCCCCAAATTATACTTTATACTTCACGTATAGGCCATGCATTCCTGATATATCCTTAAAAATTTCGCTGCATTCAATTGCTTATCGAATTGATTATGTTGGTAGTATTATATTTGCATAGAATCCTAAAGTGGAGCCATGTGTTATGTATATATTATTCATATTGCCTAAGTAATAACCAATCCAATCAATGTATATAGAAATGTGGTACATGTGCATTTTCATTTGTATTGGCTAAACATTCTCACTTTCCTAAGCGAGGCAATAATTCTCACTTCCCTACCAGCATATGATTGAGTATACTCTTGAGTGCATGTTAGTGAAGCTCATACTTTGATTGCATCATTTAAATTTTGGTCCTATTCATTTTAAATTAACTTAAGATATTCCTTATATGCTAGTTTCTTTTATCCAAAAGAGAGTGTATATAATTTTGTTACGTTAATCTCATTCCAACTCATTTGATAATTATAAGTATTAAAATTAGAGATTAGTGTAACTCATTCGTACAAAAACAACTTGTAAAGGAAACGATATCACTTTATATAAAATATTTTTATGTATCATTTACCAACGAGGAAGTTGAGATTTTTTCAATACATCCCATTCACACCCAACACTATTTGACTTAGTGTGTGAATATAAATGATGGGTGACTCAAATTATCGATATGTGAGCGTTGCTTTTTACAATACACCCTCTTGCATCCAACGTTATTGGGCTTGACACACATATATAAAAGGTGGGTGAGCCGAATTCATAGGTCCTTGATACGATCATATTAGAAATAAAGTTTGACCTAATTTTTATTCCTACAAAATTAGATTGTAAGGTGATAGGTGACACCCTATATAAAATATTTTCAAGCTCTATCTATAACCAATGTGGAACTTGAGATTTCTCTCGCATTCTTTAAAAAATTAAAAACCAATAAGAAATGAGAAAGAAAAGAAGGGGGGGGGAGGGTGTAACATTGAATCTTCTTTTTATCAAAATTCTTTTTGTTTTGGTTTTTGACAAACCCTGAGGGGGGAGTGCGTAACACTGCATCTCCTTTTTATCAAAATTAATTCTTTTTGTTTTGGTTTTTGACAAACCCTTATCCATTCTTACTTGATGATCCAGGCTTGTCTTCAATCTTTTATTTTTCTTTATGTTTATTCTTAGCTTTGTGATTCTTCTTTTTTCTTTGCTAGCTTCATGTTTCTTGAATTTGGCCAAAAATGTTTGCTCATGTTGTTCCTCACATTACCTTTATGCTACATTTATTTCATGAGTTTCAAGGGTACTCAACAAGTCCCCAACCTTCATGTTATCCAAATTTTTTACCTCTTATATGATCACCTCTATATGATTAAAGAAGAGAGACAAGGTTTTCTAGATTTTTTCAATGATCTTTTATTAATTGAGAGATCCACCACTTTGCTTTATATAAATTTGTAAGAGTTCATATATTTTCTCCTCATTCTTCATTCTTCATCTGCAACAACTCAAGTTATCTTCTACACTATTGAAACTCCACATTCTTGACTTTGGAATCACCACCATAGAATTTTTCAAACGGCTTTGGAGCTAGTTTCACTAGAAATATTTTCAAAACCTTTTAAATTCAGACATTAATATATAAGAAACAAAGCATTGCAATACCTCTTATTTATTTGAAAGCTTTCATTTGTGCTTCAATTGCATCTTCAGGCAATGCTTCCCAACCAGTTTCCACTATATCACACACATCTTATGCGCCAAATAATGACTTTCATCTGGGTCACCAATTTATCCCATTTTTTTCCATCAAGAATTGGTGAATGTGCTGAGAAATTCCTATGACCCCCCATAATTGAACTTACAATCACTTTAACACCTAGGACCTTTCTTGCTATTGATACCAATTTGCTGGGGGATAACATGTTATGAGAGGTAGAAGTTTAATAAGAGAGAGAGAGAGAGAGAGAATTGAATGAAAGTATACAAATTACAAGAATGAAGGAATAAGTAATTATTATTGATTCATATAGAGCTTTATAATGCTATAAATAGTTGTTACTTACACAACAAACAACTATTTACACAATAACCTTAAAATAGAAATCTAACTATGTCTAACTAAATTAGTTATGCAAAACTAACTACTAACAAACTCTAATCATCACTTAACATAAAGGAGTGGTTAACTTGAATTGTTCTCGTTGTCCATTCTTAATTGTTGGGTGCAATTTTGAGTGATATAGTAATGGGTTGAATGTTGAACTTATAAGGGAGGTAACTTATATACATAATACCTTAAGGTTTGAGTAAAGATATGACATATTCCCCTCTTGTGGTCCTGTAGCATTATTCCTATTGTTTCTCATGTCTTTCCTATACTCTCAAATAAGTGGTATCATACCCATGACTTAACTTGGTGAGAGAGCGGGAGTTGGATCCTATCTTGGTTTCTTTTATAGGATGTGTGGCCTCACACTTGGGGAAGAATGAAAGCAAACCCTACCTAACTCAAACTCTAACCCAAATGGCACCATAAACTAATGAAGAATGAAAGCAAACCATACCCAACTTAAAACTCTAACCTAAATGGCACCATCAAACATACAACTATTAAACAAATGATCGTCTGACTCCACCAAATATGAGCAAAAGGCACAAAGTAACCCATTGGGATCAGCAAGCACCTTACACAGCAGAAGATTCACTATAGACAAAATCTTATTCTGAAGCATCTGCCAAGAGAATGACACCATTTTGGAAGGAGCCAAACTCTTTCACTTTGAGGCTAACGCCTAAACTACTAAACCAGACCCAAGATCCTCACAAACATCTTAACCAACCTACTAAAATCAAACCTCGCTGAAAAACCACCTTTCACATCTAATTTCCACGCCCATTCATCCTTTTTGACAAGTTTTACCTTACCAACCAAAGACTAGCACATATTTAACTAAGATGATACAATCTAGTTAAGACGATCACATATTGTAGGAGGTGATGTTTGTAAATTAGTGTCTGTTGTTTTTTTTGTCACATCCCTGGTGATTTGGCCGAGACCCTTTTCATTAATATCCCTAAAATTGACAAACCTCAAAGTCTAAGTGATTTTAGACCTATTAGTCTATACAATGTTTCCTTAAGCTTGTCTCTAAGGTCTTGGTTCGGTGTATTAGACCGCATTTGGAAACCATAATTGGCCCTCTTTAGAGTAGTTTTATCCCCATTAAGGCACTACAGATAATGCTCATATAGCTTTAAGAGATCATTCACTCCATGCATATGAAGAAAGGCAAATTAGATTTTCTTGTGTATAAGATTGATTTTGTGAAGGCATAAGATAATGTGGATTTGAATTTTTTGAAAATCACTCTAGCAAAATTTGGATTCCCAGAATTAACAATTTATCTAATTATAGACGTGATGCAACTAATGAAGCCATCTTACGCACTCTTAGAGATTTCCATTAGGCAATGCAAGTTTATAACAATTTCATTTCCATCTCACATTCATTTTTACGAGGAAAATTAATGCGGTCACCAATCACGGCCCTTTGTTTCTCATTTGTTGCTGGATGATTTGGAAATCTCCTATCGAAGAATCCTTCTAAGACAAAAGTCGCTCTCTCTGAAATATTCTTAGCCAAATAACTAATATTTTACACTCTATCAATACGGCTTTTATTGGTTCTAATATGATATTATCCTCTAGACTTGTGTCTTGACACCCTCCCCAAAGAATGTGATAAAGGTCAATGTAGATGGTAATTACATTGGTAATCCAAGGCCATCCGACTTTGGTGGTTTTTCGAGAAATGCTTCTGGAGGTTGGATCACAGGTTTTGCAGGAAGTTGTAAATGTCGAGCTTCAACCCATTTCTCATGATTTTGATATTGCTTGGAATCATTGTTTCAAAAATGTGATTTGCGAGTTTGACTCTCAAAGGGTTCTGAAGTTTATTCAAGAGGGTGTGTATTCTACTTATCCTTATGCAGCTCTGGTGGATTATATTCAATCTCTTATTCATAAAGAGTGACAGTTTGTCCTTGTTCACACCTTACGCGAAGGAAATGCTAGTGCTAATTGACTTGCTAAATTGAGAGACTCGTTTGTTCAAAATTTGAGAGTGTTTTCTTTGTGTCTCTCTGCTTTAGTTATCTATTTAAGTGACTATATGAGAATTCAATTCCCAAGCTTACTTTTCTATTGTTTTTTTATGGATAAGAAAATAGACCATAATTAATAAAATCGTATGAGCTTTCTCTAATCACAAAACAATTATATTTTATAGGGTTAAATATGTTTAAAGTCCTTCTAAAATTATATATTTTTAGTTTTTGTCCCTCTAAAAAATTTCGTTAAGAAATCGTCCATCTAAAATTAGGAATTTTAACTTTAGGTTCCTCCTGTTAAAATCGTCGATAAAAATCACTGTTAATTTTGTCGCTAAATAGTAATTCATCGCTAAAAATCATAGCTATTGATTTTTCTATTAATTGTTTTATTGAAAAATTAATCAATTTTTTATTAGGTTGCTTTTATATTCTAATATTCTAGAAACTAATTTAATTTAAAAGGTCCATAATTTTTTTATTTTAATTTTTAAAGGCTTTTTTGATTTATATTTTGTCTAAAACCTCTAAATCTGTTAGATCGGTCTGAATTCAAAGGAGTAAAGTATATTTATTTGGTAACAAGTATATTTTCTTTTATATTTCTTTGTTTGTTTTTTTTCCAATTTGAGAAATTTACTTTTTCATCAATTTAATAGAAAAAACTAATTGGATATTATAAATCAACAAATTTTCAAAAATGTAAAAATAAAAAAAATATTTTTTATTCACTAGTAGTATATATTATTTGATTGATATAGTTAATTATTTTTATATATCAACATAGCTTTTTATAAATTTTAAAATGAACTAAAACCTAATATACCTCTAAAAATAAAAGAAAAAATTTCTAATGTTAAATATTTTATAAATTTGTTTGTATAATTCATATTAAGTGGCTTGAATATATGTGATTCTTGTTACTATAAGTTTGATTTTTATTATAAGGTGGGATTGAAAATCGGCGCACGAGTGGCACATTGATGGCACACGTGTTTAGTCAAAATACATTATTATCACAATTCTATTCCAATCATGACAATGATGCACCTGCAAGCGTGAATTATTATTATTCCTCTTACAAACTTCACTCATTATAATCCTATGCTATCATTGTGAATGCCGTTGTTCGCCACTTTGCAAACCAATTCACGACGTCACTCTCCACGCACAAACTTTCCTATTCCGCCCAATTATGTCCCTCCTAAAATCTTACTACCGCATTTAGATTTTTAACTATAATGTCGCTAGGAGTTGTCATTTACTTTAGATTTTTTATAAGTCTATATTGTTAAAAATGTTACTCCTTCCGTTCCTTTATAATGGTCACTTTTGTGAAAAAAATTGTTTCTTTTTAAGTGTCACATTTCAAAGTTCAAGAAAGTATTTTTGTTGTTTTGTCAAAATTACCCCTAATCATTATGATAGAGAGAGAAAAAGTTAAATAAAATATTAAAAAGTTTAGGGTATTATTGGAAGAATAATAATCATTGCTTAAAAAGTAACAATAATCATTGGTTTTCTTGGTATGTGGAAAAACTTAAAAAGTGACAATTATAAAGGAACGGAGGGAGTACTTAAGACATAAAAAAATATCTTAAATACAGGGCCAGTCCAACCCGTTTAGAGGCCTAAAGCAAATTTTAAAGTGAGGCTTTTTGAAATATATTTTAAAATATTATTTTTGTGATTGCTAAGAGTTGAACTCAAGACCAAAAGGAAACAAGGTCTATATTTTACAAACTAAACTACAATAGTATATGTAACTCAAGTGATATTATATATTTTTATAGCTAAATGAAAAAAATTTGAGACCTTTTTTAAGCCCAAACTTTTGAGGCCTAAAGCCCTAGCTTGGGTAACTTGGCCCTTGGGCCGGCCCTGAATAAATACGAATAATTTTTTACTATCATTATGTTGTTTTTGTACTTTGAATTAAAATACATAAATAAAACTTGATTATCTTGAAGACTTTGTGAAAATAAGATGAAAACACGTGATGAACATTGTTTTCTTAAGTTCTCTTAATCAAATAGTCTCACAGAACTTATGTTAATAGGTAAGTTAAAATAAGTCAATGCAAATAAATTTTTAGTCTCTTAATTTTTTAGGTAGTTAGTTTATTTAAACATTATTTTAATTGCTTATTTATATAGTAGTTTATATTTTAATTCATCCGCTGGACCAATGATTGGTCGAGCATGTGAAAGAATATTTTTATAATGCATGCTCGACCAATGAATGGTCGAACACATGCATGGAATGTGGCATTTAAGTTATTTTTTCAAAAGGTGGCATTTAGATTTTTTTTTTTTCCCAAATTTGTGACATTATAGTAAAAAATATACTCCATTCAACTTCTTCTTTTTAAAATTTACACTAACATTTTATCCCTTTTAAAATGTATTTCTAAATTTTCGACCTGATATACATATCACATTCTTAAAAATATAAAAGTGTCCTTCATAATATCTTACCCCAGTTTAAAACAAATATAGTTCGGAGATGCATCTATGAATACTGTTTGGGTGTATATGGAGATACATCTCCAAAATATCTTATGCACTCATATGAAACTTTGTTATTCACTGAACCGATTTAAATAAAAATTCAAAGATATTTTAAGAGACGCATCTCCGAAAATGCCCAACGAGAAAGTTGATAAAATTCCACCTTGTCTGATCTTCTTTATGCTAAAACAAGAAATATTTCTAAAATTCTTGGAAAAAATTTCTATCATTCTCAATAAACTTTTTAACACCAAAACATCATTATTGTATTTCATCACTTCCAAGCGAGTAAAACAAGTTGGAATTGCAGGTAAAAATTATTCATTTCATCCCTAATTCCTTGCATTTTAGAATGAATCACATCAAAGAGAAATCGAGGAATATTACCTATCCAGGAACAACGAATTTGAAATCACCGTCTGAACCAATTAAAATAACGGGTACTCCTAAAAAGGACAAAACCAATACAAAGTGACAACTCCACGAGACGGTCTCCTTCATACTTTTAACATGTTGACTTACACATTCCGGATTCTCCAATTCCAAAATTCAAAAATAGTGTTTTCAAGGGTGCTTGCATTAGAAAACCATCTCCCTCACCACCATTACCAAAAATTGTCTATATTAAAGAGATGTTGCTTTTAATGCATAAATACATTTAGCGAATTATAAATGTCGGAGGTGATGACAATTATGGTTTTCGAGCTGCTTCGAGTTTGCTAGGTAAGGGAGAGGAAGACTACCAATTTGCTCGTCTTCATCTTATACAAGAGAGGAATACGCATAGGGAATCATACACCAGGATATACGTGAACAAAGAAAAATACGATGCAATTCTCAATGCTCTAGTTCCTTGTCTAAATGTTCCATCTCTGTTTGACAAAATGAATGCGCTTCCCAAAAATGGGACACCTTATAGCAAGTGGTTATGCTAGGGTGTATATTGTTTTAACACGATTTTGTTTATCAGAAAAATTCTTTCCACTTAGGAATAAGCCACCTCAAAATCCGTCTGAATGCATCATGTATAAATATTTGCTATAAAAAACACAAAATTTTGTTATGGTTTGTTTGAAACTGGGATGTCCTATACTAAATACATTATTAGAGTGGATAACATATTTCACACAAGATGTTGAAACTTGGCCAAATCACTTTTTAGAAATGATGGAAGAGTTCACCAAATTGAGCTACATTGAAAGATAAGAAAATAAGGAAAGATCGAAGAATGAACCATCAATAGATTTAGGTAGTGACATGTGTTTGATGCATTTTAGTTGTAATCTAACAATATAAAATATTTTTTTGTATGTAACGCACTACATAGTGTTATGAAATTGGATTATTTTTTGGGTATTTTTTGTGTATTGAAAATTGGCTCTGCATTATCAATTGGTTATGTTCTGCATAGATTTTGGGTGGATTCGGAGATGCATCTTTGGTTACACCTTGTAGTTTAAAAAAATGGAGACTATGCGGATGTGTATCTCCGGATAAACCCTTATTTTTTTTTTTAAAAAAAAAGAAGGACGATCCTGAGATGTATCTCCAAAGTCTTTCTTGTTGATAGGATAACGTTTGTAAGGTCCTTATTGCTTTATAACTTCTATAAATAGGGTCTTTCATTCTATTTTATTTACAAAAATTAGAATGAATCACTATCCCCATCTTACATTTGTGTATTTTAATGGCGCAAATCCCCCACTTCAGTTTAGGGTCTTCGAGGACATACTTCTCGTTGATCTGAAATTCAAACTGAATAATCTTCTGTGATATCCCGAAAATGGGAGAGTTTTCAAGCTCGAGTATTTTTCACTCTCCAATGACAATGAAGGGAATATATGGTTCATTATGCTTGAACTAAAAAACAGATGATAATTTGAAGGTTATGTGGAGTATCTATTATCGTTACTCCACAAAGGGTCTGATTGAAGTGGATGCGATGATTCAAAGGTCAATCGAAGATATTATAAGGATGTTGCAACATCCTGAACCACCCGTTTTTAATGACATATAATGTTAAATTTATGTAATGTTTACTTTGATGTTAATCTATGTTATTTTTCCATTGTGCTATTCTTTTTTGCTTGTTTCTAGTCTGCAATAACAAAGCATATTCTGGGGGTGTATCTTGATAAGTGCCAAAATGTCGTTATTTTGTGTATATATATTTGTGGCACTTATCGATTCAATTCTTTTCGTTTTTATGATAAAATTCCAACTTTTATGTAAATATTTGTTTACTTGAGTTTTGATTCGTTTTATGTACCGTTTGATAGTTTTTCCTTTATTTTATAGGTATTTATGCATATCGGAGCCTTGAGGGATAAAGTGTCGAAGGCACGACTTTAATTTTGCAGTTTTGGAGCAATAAAATGAAAATTATGCAGCAACTCGCTAAGCCAAGCTCAAGCGCGCTTGCATTAACACAAAACAGAAAAGAAAAATTTTCTGAGCTCGCTAAGCCAGCTTAGCCAAGTCCATTGTACCAGATATTTTTTGCCAGGCTCGCTAAGCCAGCCTGCATATTTTTTCTTTATATTCTTTCATTTGTAACATAGTTAGGTTATGGGGTTTTGGGGATTTTCGCTCCCAAACTTCATCACTCTCATTCTTAGGTTAAAGTAGGTTAGAAAATAACTATGGGGCTTGCATTTGGATGATTGGAGGTAGATTGATCGTCGAGCAGAGCTGACAAACCGGGAGATTTTCGGTTCATTTCTCTTCCTCTTTGTGTTTTCTCTTATAGTTGGATTTTATGTATGTATTTACTTTAAACTCATGTATATTTGTAGCACATGGCATTATATAAAACTTGCTTTACAAATCTGTGTTGATTGTCAATTTAGATTTTTGCTCTGTGCTCGAGATTTGGGTTGCTTTAGAGATAGACTTCTTGAATCCTTATCTAGGATGATTATCTGTTAGTTTCTGAACTCTAGAGATAGATTTAGAGCAAACATTTACTATGGGTATCTGTACTTAATGCTTACGTGTTTGAGCGGCACACGAGAGATCGTCGACGCGAGAATACGAATATTCTCGCGACTTTGCGTTAGAGATAACCTTGGTTGTGAGTTGATCTCGTAGGTGCTCCAGAGACGGACACTGATGTGAGAGATACATGATGACATTGATGAGTATCGTAGGTTGAGTATAACTGGTCGATAAGTTTAAGTTTGTGAGAAGTAGGTTGTATGCAATGTTTGATAAATCTTATCTTCCGAAGAATTAATTCTTTTTATGTTCATATTTACTTTTCCATTTGTATACTTTTGTTCATTCAAACCCGAGTTCGAAACCATAGAAACCGTTAAATGGCATTCTCACCATCTCCGTGGACACGATAATTCCCGGATAAATATTTCCAAAACTTTTGTTGCTTTCCACTAAGCCTGCTTCAACACATCTTTGAAAGGCTCACAAACTAATGAACTAAGGGGGATTACGGAGATGCATCTCCGAATCAAAATTTTGTTCATACAGAGATGCATCTCTAAATCAAATTAAACAGGACAAGGGTTTCTCAATAATTTCGCTTAGTTGTGTGTAAAAAAGGTGCGTCTGGAGATGTATCTATGGTCGTTAGGGGTATTAAAGATTTTTTACAGTGTTGTGGGAGATTACATAAGGGTGGAAAAAGCAACTCCCTTTTTAAAACTATAATTTTCATGATCAAGAGAAGTTTGAGGACGTTTCAACATCTTTAGAATATCGTTGGTTGATCTCGTCATTGTCGCATCCATCTCGATTGGATCTTTGTTGTGTAACAGTGAAATGCAGTCTGCATAACTCTGAAGTCTTCATCTGTCTTCAACTCAAACTTGTTGAACTTCGCCTTTTGTTCGTTATCAATCGACATTGAAAGATAGTCGATCTTAACCTCTCTTTGATTATTTGGGTATTGTAAGAGATTCTCCAATTTAGATTTCAGATCTATAGGAGGGGTTTCCACTGTCACCCTACATTAAAAAAGAAGGTCTCACGTCGTTGAAGTAAACAAATGTGATATGCTAATATTTTTTCATTATGGTTTGTTTTTATTAACAACATATGAAGCATATTTATGCAAGTTTTAAATCAATATGGACCATACAAAAGTAATCATGTGTTAGGGGACATTTTGGAAATTGAAATCTGAATTCAATCAGGTACGAATAAGGATTCGTCAAGATTTTGAAATCCGGATTAACCCTTTTACGTAAGAAATAATCCAAAAATAGGATTTATTCAGATATTTAAATTCGGATTCAATAATTATAGAAGTTGTTGAGTCAGACGAACAATTTTACACAAACAAAACTTGTTTTTTAACCGAAAAATTTTAAGTTCAATTTTCATACTTTAGAGGCACAGGGTTGGTCAACCCACCTCACCCTCACTTTATAGGATTAAGATTGAGTGACGTTAGATCTTGGTGATTTTTGTAATTTTTCTTCTATCTCACTCTAAATCAATCATTCTATCTTATTAAATAATTTATTTTAATTGTTCATTCATCTATCAAAAACATTAAAGTCACAAAGTCACATAAATAGTAAAATCACGCAATCCTCTTTTTATTTTATGTGGGACAAATCAAAGTTTTTTACTATGCTTATTCAGTCTTTTTTAAATTTTTTTGTATATGTCAGTTGATCACCTTAATTCAAACTGAGATATTGAGATGAATTTAAATGAGTGATTTATAAAAATGGTTAGCAATATTGAAAAAAAATAAATTGAATAACATTTTTTTATTGAATCAGTAATCAAACTAATTGATTCTTACAAGAGAGAGAGAGAGATAGGAACTTCTCATAATGAGAAAGCCTAAAAAATCATAGAAACATTTGAAGCTCTAAAAAAAAAACTTAACAATATTCAACTAATACATCACTATGAAACTAACTAAAAAAAAAAGTAGGAAAAGAGATATCCTAACATCCCCTCTTAAACTTGAGCAAGACATCAATCATCTTCAACTTATTAACCATAAATAGAAAGTAGCAGAGAACATTGCAAGGGGAAGAAACATTAATATATATTTGATTACTATTATAAAGCAACTTCTAATTTTTAATATTTTTAAAAATAATTTATTATTTTTGATAAATATAGTAACAATTTTAAACTACAATTAAAATGATTTCTAGGCACATTTTATTGAACTCTGAATTAATTCCATATTATATATTTTTTTGAAAAGAAAAGTTTAATAGTTTTTCTTCTCTATAACAAATATGCCAGATGTCAAAGTGATAATCATATCAAATTTGACAATTAAGAAATTATTATGAGCTTGAGGTGATTGTTTTTGGCCTCACATAACACACAATCACACATTTATCTCGTATTTGATTGCACCACATTTATAAAATCTTCCTTCAATCACGACAACACAATTTCACTTTTATGCCAAAGTCATACTATTTGAAAAATGTGTGTTTTATTTACGTATATCCATTATGCATAGGTCTTCAATTCATGATTCTGCATGTTCTTAATTTTATATTCTCTTATTAGATTATGGCGATAAATATTTCGATTTTCAAGGTTCTCATTTTTGTTAGCTGTATCATGTGATTTTTTTTACATGATATTGATGGATTCAAAGTGAATCACATTATAATAGTGAAAGATAATCAAGAATCATATACTTTTAGACTTTAGTGACTATTAGAATTGAGAGATGATGCAAAAATTATTGAAAAAAATGGAAATTTCACCTCCCAACTTTCTTGGTCACCTTTGGTGAAAATCTTAAAATGTCTCTAAATTTCGGAAATGCATTTTCGAAGTCATTTTTTTTCAAAATTTTTCAAAAATTCGGAAATGCACTTCCGAAAACATCAAAAGAGGGATGTTTTCGGAGATGTATTTCCGAAAACATCAAATGAGGGATGTTTTCGGAGATGTATTTCCGAAAACACCCCTTTTAAGGATTCGGAAGTATACTTCCGAAAAAAGCTCTTGCTTTTCCCTCATTAAACACTCGCATGGTGTCCGTGTGCTCCAGCTCTTGCTTTTCTTTAGCTAATGTTTGTGCCCATTTAAATATTTACAACTATAGGTATTTGTCCATATTGGCTAGGAACAAGACTGCAACCTTTCTGCAAATGTTTTCCTCTTCAATTTTTTAAGGTAAAAAAGGGTTAAAGATGAAGAGGTTAAAACATTTTTTATCCTGAATGTATGAAGAGGTTAAAACATCTTTTATGCTGAATGTATCAAGGTCATTGTATGTTCGAGTAAGTCTATGGAAACAAACAAAATCAAATTTCAGCCAAATATAAAGTTCAATTAGTAGTATATGCAGTTGGATTAAATTATTCTTAGCAGTTTTGCTTTCTCTTTTTTTAGTTTTCTTCAAGCAATAAATTTTAACAAAAGGCATTATAAGAAGAATGAAGAATCAAAATCTTAAGTTCTTAATACTTGCCGTCAAAACTTTTCATTGTGTGCTTTGGAAAAATGGTTTACTCTTGAGGTTTACTCTTCAAACATTAGCTAAAGAAAAGCAAGAGCTGGAGCACAGACACCATGGGAAAAGCAAGAGCTTTTTTTGGAAGTATACTTCTGAAACCCTTAAAAATGGGTGTTTTCGGAAATGCATCTCCGAAAACACCCCTCATTTGATGTTTTCGGAAGTGCAATTCCAAATTCTGGAAAAAATTTAAAAAAAAATTACTTCAAAAATGCATTTCTGAAGTAGGGGTATTTTTGGTTTTTCGCAGGAGATAATCCCCATAGAGAAGTGAATAAAGAAATTCTAAAAAAAATTCACATTCAACATATACTAAAGATGTAAGTTAAAAGAGTTTATAAAGAATCATATTCTTCATTTCACAAATCAATTTCATAAATATATATTATGTTTAATATAAAATTTAATATGATCATCTATTTATTATAATACGCTTCAAATTTAATAGTGCCAGTAAAAATTGTTAGAAATGGATTACAAATTAAATGAATTAAGGATAAAATCGTGCATATGAAAGAATATATTAAAAAGAAAAAGAAAAAACTGTAACTAACTTTCAAAACTCAATTTTTCAAATTAGAATTTTGTTACAAATGCAATAATTATAAATTTATATACTAACATCCAAATCAAATTAAATTCAAATCCAAACTTAAATGAAATGCAAATACAACTATAATGCGGAATTTGAATTACAACTAACATTATCCCTTAATTCATATTCACCCAATTAAAATTAACAACTATTATATCCCTCAAATTGATGAAGTGTTTAGACTTGATAGTCTTGGTCAGCACGTCTGCAAGCTTCTGAGTGCTTAATGAAACTTCGAGCACTCCATTCGAAACTTGATTTCGCAGAAAATGGTACCTAGTATCTATATGCTTGCTTCTCCCATGCAACACTGGATTCTTGGCAAGGTTTATTGTTGACTTGTTATCAATCACTAACTTGACTGATTTGCTCACCTTGAACTTCAGTTCTTGCAGCAAATTCATTAGCGAAACAACTTCACTCATAGACAATGCTCCAACAATATATTCATCTTCAAAGGTTAACAATGCAACCACTGGTTGATTCTTGGAACACCAGGAAATGTGAGCACCTATATACATAAACATGTATCATGTAGTGTTTCTTCTGTCAACTCTGTTTCCACACCAATCAGATTCTGAATAGCAAATCAGCTCAATAGTATCTGACACTCCAGATGAAAACATAATTCCATGCTTCAAAGTCTCCTTTATATACACGAGTATCATGATTGCAGCTTGATAATGTGACCATTTTGGTTACTCATACATGTTGAAAGTATTTGTGGGTAAATATTTTCGGTAATATATCGTATCCACAGGGATTGGTTAATATCACTGCCGTTCTATAGTTGTTTATTTTGAGTTAAGAAATTTGGTTTGGTTTGTTTTATACTAATAATAATATCAAAAGCAAATAATAAAATAAAAGCAAATAAAGGACTTTGTGTTAACAATTAAAGAAAGATGTCGAGTCTTTAGGGTTCATCAACCTAATCCTATACAATTATCAATTAATTCTCAATAGAACAATCCTTTGAATCATTATCTTCACTTATCCTCAAATAAGATTCCATGTCTGCAAATCAAATTAGATAACTTTTACCGGTATGAGATTCGATCTCTCCAAATCACAATAACGATAATAGTAATTAAGAACGATAATTATGAAAATCCAATTACAATTCCATCTCTGCAAATTGCAATTGAATCAATATAGTAACCTAGGGCAAAAGTTAAATCCTTTCTTTCGATCAAAGATTCAACAATGATGTAAATTAAAAGCAAGGTTTCTTATTGATAATAAATTCAAACAATTGTTCACAGGAATTAATCAATGGTAATGTATATTCATAGGTTAACTACTACCTTAGACTCAACAAGAGGGATTTAGCTCTCCATAGACATGAAGAACACACAAAGATTAATGGAAGAATTCATCTTCATCAAAGGAATGTCTTCGCTTGATAGAGAATTGGTCTTCAATTGATGATTGTGGCTGCACCTTCAGATTGCTCTCCTAATTTCGCTCTTCACAAAGTTGTTTTTCTCTTGGAAGCTAGGGCTTTTAAATAGAAGTTTTGGGCTTTTAAAGCCGAGGCCGCGGCGCGGCATCGGACTGGCGCGGCGCGCTTCAAAACAGAGACTTTGGCGCGGCGCTGGCTAGAACTCCCGCGGCGCGCCCTTGCCAGACTTCAACTTTTTGCTTTGCCTTTGAGACTTCAAGCTCTCTATCCTCCTCATGTTCTTCTTAAGTTCCAATTCAGCTCAAAACCTGCACCAATAACACCCACAAGTGATTCGATTTGCTTTACACATGAACTAAACTTATTCAGTTCAATTCTTAATAAAAACCTATGGATTCATCACATTTTTGCATTGGTTTAGAGAAGAAATCACTTATATTAACACATGAATTTACCATTAATTTACTCCTAACAAACTCTCCCCAACTTAGAGTTTTGTTTGTCCCTAAACAAAATTACTCACCTCCAGCAAAGTTTACTGACAATCAAGCAACAAGTTTTTCAAAAAGGGTTTTCTCAAGTGGTTCAATCCAGTAACAAAGTCAAATACTCCTCTTCTACCTGCAAACTCAGAATATACACATGAAACAAACGTTGAAAGCAAATTACCTCCAGAAGTTCAAAACACTACACAATTGTAATTGAATCAGCACTAATCACTCTCATCAAAAAGTATGATGAACAAAAGAGGGGTTAAACACTCATCCAAACAATTAAATCAACAAAGATCCATATCATACGTTCACCAAATTGCTCGCATCAAGTCTTGTGGAATCTGAGAATCAGAAGGTCTTTCTATGGTTGTAATGTGGTTTAGATTCAAAGAAAAGAAGATAATCAAGGGTTGTTCCTAATATAGGGAAGCATCCAATTCATAACTTATTTCTTTTTCTCTAAAACTCTACTTCCTTTACCTGTCCATCTTTTTTTTCATTCGTAGCTTGGTTTTTCTTTTTCACTTTTTTTTTCAGCAACCGTTATATTCTAACGTTGTTACTTCTCTTTTTTTTTTCAAGCTACGACTTCTTTTATCTTTCACCGATTACCATAAGTACTTACTCTTCTTTTGAATGTGACTCTCCCCAACTTGGAGATCAACCTGTATTCAGATTATATGAATGCTCCCCTACTTTCTAAAAAGGTCAAAGAGAAAACACATCACCAAATTTTATGGTTGATGGTCCAACACAAAACTTTTTATTGAGATCAAACTCACCAGGTATTTCCTTGGTGCATATTATGATACTTACCTTGACCTCAGGCTCAAAGAATGGTTAGCAAAGGATCACACTCTCACAGAAGAAAATAATTTTTACGGTGGAGTCGGCTCAAAGAACTCTCAAATTCAAACAATTGCCTAAATCACTTCCACAGATTTCCACAGACGATGCAACAACCGGTTTAGCATGATACGAACAAGTCAAAATAATTGATGGTCTCCTGCATATAGTAAACAATGGAAAGCTTTCCTCACAATGGTTAAGGCTAAACCAATCCAATACAATAGTGTACCATAAAGAACTTCTGTTAAGAATTTACTAACAACCTAAATTTCATGCACACATTAGGAGTTTGAGTTCAAAAATTCATACCTGCTTTGTTACTTATTGAAAAAGAAAGTGAAAGTGAAAAATTTTTGAACATTCACTTCCTACCACTTTTCATACATGTTGCTTCATTGTTGATACTTCGCTTGAGATTCTCGCTTTGTTATGGGACTACTTACTCTAACTGGGAGTAAAAAATACTAAAACTGAAAGAAACAACGAATTGCAAAACTTACCATAACTTAATTCAAACAAAACAAGTCATAGTGACCACTACGGTTCACTAGAGTCTAGATCAGATAAACAGAAAACAAAAAACAGCAGTCTTATCATCAACTCAATTACCAACACAAAACAATTTTTCACTCAAATCTCAAACAAACATGGCATCAATATCAGCCTCAATATCCTCCTCATTCTCCTGGCCTTGGTTATCAGCCCCAGTAGTACCACCTGCATCAGCACTTGTACCAGTACCTGCATCCCCCCCAACAGGAAAAGGGTTGGTCTCCGGCCAACCAAGAGTAAGTGAAGTAGCTTTCCCTGGTTGGGAAAGTTCTCTCTTCAGGAGCTACAGACAGGTTCCTGAATTGTTGCTGCATAGCATCGTGCAGAAAGATCTGGGACCTCTGATTTGCTTCAAACATAGCAGAATACTAATGATGGGCTACCAGAGGGTCAAAAGGGGCTGCACTACCCTGAGGGGGTGCTGCAGAAACAGAAGGTCCAGCTGGAGGAGGATCGGTTGCTTGATCCCTGTAGTATGGCTTTGCACAGAACCTGTCAATATAAACATCATCAATAAAAGTGTTAATAACGTGATGTCCCTGTCCAGGAATTTCCACTCCGGCTTCTTTACAAAGCCCCATAATCAATCCAGGTAGTGGCAACACACATTTGGCATTAATGCCATGTTGTGTGTCACTCAATGCAGCTCGGCGCAGCTCATTCGAAAGAATGAAGGCAACATCAACAGTGTTCTCGGTCATGATGGCGGTTATCAGGAATGCCAATTCGAGCGGAACCGTGGTAACATGTGTCCTCGGCCTGATGTTATACAGGATCACTGATAAAATGCCCCTTGCATGAATGCTCAGATCCTTCCTGTTGTAGTGGGTTGGATTTCCTTGCCGGCTAAGCTCTGGTCCTCTCCCTGGAATACAAATTGTTTCAGACATCAGCTCCACAAGATTGACGCAGTTAGTTACATTTTGTTTGTAGAAACACCTCTCATTGTCCGTCAATTGGAGGGGTTCCCCTAAAAATTCATTGATTGAAGCTCTATCAAATGCCACAGTTTTTCCTCTCACATAGGATTGATATGTGTAGGCTACTGATTCATCGGTGGTTTTGATAGCGTTTGCATAGAATTCCTTTACTATGTCATAGTCAATGACGGTGTGTGGTTCGAACACACGTTGCCAGTTCCTATGCTCAAGAAAATCCCACATAGCAGCAAAAGGACCCCCGCCTTGTCCTAAGGGGACAACCACTTTCTCAGTTAAAATGGTGCGGGAACCCAGATTCTTGAACCTGTCTGCTTGGGCCCGACCTAGAAATCTATCAGCTTGGTTTGCAGTAGCACGGGATCCTCTAGGACCAGAGCTTGTGGAATTTGTGCGCACTCTCTTGGCTGGGTTCATCTGTAATTAACACCACAAATAACAAACCATAGATAGGGTTAACACAAAGTAACAAAATTTAAAAAAAATTTCTCCAGCCGCGGCGCGACTGCGGGGTACCGCGGCGTGGCTGCGGCGCAACTGAAAGGGTTTGCCTTGGTATGGGTCCTTCTTTCAGCCCTTCACCCTCATTCAATGAATCAGAAACCTCAGAACCATAAATCAAAGTTGTCTACCCTAGGGTTTGCAAAGAAAACAGCATTGGGCTCCTAATCTTGAAGATTTGATATTACCTATTGAGAGGTTCCATTACCAGAACATAATACTGAAGAGTGAGATACGTACCTTGCCGTTGAATGAGTAACGATGAAAAATAGTGCACTAGGTGAGTGATTGGCGCTCTGAACCAGCAGTTGCGTCTTTGGGGTTTGGAAGTTGTAAAAGATAGAATGAGGGGGAAGTGAGGGTTTTCAAAATAAAACCTATTTTTAGCCTTGTACCGCGGCGCGCAAGCGTACCTCCGCGGCGCGCAAATACTTCTGTTTTGCGTCGCGGCGCGCGCTTAACGCCCGCGGCGCGATCCTTTTTTAAAAAAATTCTTTTGTTCCTTGTTCCCCCACTTCGCTCTTTTGCAATTTCCCTTGTGCTGATGGCACTGATTGATGATAACTGAATAAACTAAAAAGATAAAAGAAAATTACTTAAATTGAAAGATGCTTACTCTGTTGGGTTTGTTATAACAAGATTTGTTCTTATCAATTATCTTAGTTTTGATGATAACAATAATATGAATTTTGCTTAAGATAATATGGTACTCTAATCCAATGCAATTTCCCTTTCAGGAAATATATATAAAGAGTACGCATAATTCAGCGCTCAGAAGATGTGTCTCAAATGGTTCAGCATGCAACATCAGAACATGGTCTGGCAAGACATCAGAAGATGGTCGAAGCAGAATCAGAACATGGGTCTATGGAAGCATCAGAAGAACATGAGATCAGAAGCACTGAAGATCAGAAGATGGTATCACGCTCAGAAGCACTTCAAGGTCAGAAGATGCTGTGCACCAAGCTGTTTGACTCTGATGATATTCAAACGTCGTATTCACAAACATCAGATCAGAAGGAAGTACACGTGGCAGACTACGCTGACTGACAAAAGGAACGTTAAAGCTACTAAAGGCTACGTCAGTAGACACAGCGTGAACAAGGCTCGAGGTAGTTGACAAAAGCGTATAACATTAAATGCAAAGCTGTACGGAACACGCAAAGCATTAAATGCATTCAACGGTCATCTTCTCAACGCCTATAAATATGAAGTTCTGATGAGAAGCAAGGTTAACGATTTCGCACCAATACAATTCAAATTAACTTGCTGAAACGCTGTTCAAATCTAAACTCAGAATCTTCATCTTCATCAAAGCTCACTACATTGCTGTTGTAATATCTTAGTGAGATTAAGCTTAAATTGTAAGAGAAATATCACAGTTGTGATTATCGCTTTTAAGAAGCATTTGTAAACTCTTGAATAGATTACATTAAGTTGTAAGGAACTAGAGTGATCAGTTGATCAGTATACTCTAGGAAGTCTTAGCAGTTAGCTGAGCAGGAAGTCTTGGCAGTTGGCTGAGCAGGAAGTCTTGGCAGTTGGCTGAGCAGAAAGTCTTAGGAGTGAACTAAGCCTAGAGTGATCGTGTTGATCAGTAGACTCTAGAAAAGTCTTAGGAGTGAACTAAGCAGTTGTTCCTGGAGTGATCAGGTTGTGATCAGAAGACTCTGGAAGACTTAGTTGCGGCTAAGTGGAAAACCATTGTAATCCGTGCGATTAGTGGATTAAATCCTCAGTTGAGGTAAATCATCTCTGCGGGGGTGGACTGGAGTAGCTTCGTTAACAGTGAACCAGGATAAAAATAATTGTGCATTTTATTTTTATCGCTCAAGATTTTAAGTCACACTTATTCAATCCCCCCCTTTCTAAGTGTTTTTCTATCCTTCAATTGGCATCAGAGCGCCGGTTCTAAGGTGCAAGCACTTAACCGTGTTTAGAAAAGATTCAGGAAGAGAAAAACGCTTCATTTAAAAGATGGTTGATGAAAGTGAAAGGACTATATCTACACCTGCATCTACATCTGGCTCTGCTGAGCAATACAACGGTAACAATGGTTATACTAGACCGCCGGTATTTGATGGTGAAAACTTTGAATACTGGAAAGATAAACTGGAGAGTTACTTTCTAGGTCTAGATGGTGATCTATGGGATCTTCTGATGGATGGTTACAAACATCCAGTAAATGCCAGAGGCGTGAAGCTGTCAAGGCAAGAAATGAATGATGACCAAAAGAAGCTTTTCAGGAATCATCATAAATGTAGAACTGTTTTGCTGAATGCTATCTCTCATGCTGAGTATGAGAAGATATCTAACAGGGAAACGGCCTATGACATATATGAGTCCTTGAAAATGACTCATGAAGGAAATGCTCAAGTCAAGGAGACAAAAGCTCTTGCCTTAATCCAGAAGTATGAAGCCTTCAAGATGGAGGATGATGAAGACATTGAAAAGATGTTTTCGAGATTTCAAACTCTGACTGCTGGATTGAGAGTTCTTGAAAAAGGATACACCAAGGCTGATCATGTAAAGAAGATCATCAGAAGCTTACCCAGAAGATGGGGTCCGATGGTGACTGCATTCAAGATTGCGAAGAATCTGAATGAAGTTTCTCTGGAAGAGCTTATCAGTGCCTTGAGAAGCCATGAGATTGAGCTGGACGCAAATGAGCCTCAAAAGAAAGGTAAGTCTATTGCATTAAAATCTAATATCAAGAAATGCACTAACGCTTTTCAGGCTATAGAAAAAGATCCTGAAGAATCAGAATCTGAAGAAGAAGATGAACTGTCCATGATTTCCAGAAGGCTAAATCAACTCTGGAAGACCAAACAAAGGAAGTTCAGAGGCTTCAGAAGTTCAAGGAAATTTGAACGTGGAGAATCTTCTGATGAAAGAAGATTTGACAAGAAGAAGGTCATGTGCTATGAATGCAATGAGTCTGGACACTACAAGAATGAATGTCCAAATCTTCAGAAGGAAAGTCCCAAGAAAAAGTTTCATAAGAAGAAAGGTCTTATGGCAACCTGGGATGAGTCAGAAGATGATTCAGAAGATGAGCAGGCCAACTGTGCGCTGATGGCGACAGAAGATGACGGATCAGAATCTACATCAGAATCAGATTCTGAAGAGGTATTTTCTGAACTTACTAGAGATGAGTTAGTTTCCGGTCTAACTGAACTTCTGGAACTCAAGTCTCAGATCAGTCTCAAATACAAAAAGCTGAAAAAGCAATTTGAATTTGAAACAAAGAAGCTTGAGTTGGAGAATTCTGAATTAAAGGAAAAACTTTTAAAATTATCCAATAATGTTGGATCTCCTTCTGATTCAGAAAAATCCACTCCCAGTCTGAACCATATTCTGAAAGAATATGATTTAAGTTTCAGGAAGTTCCTATCTAGAAGTATTGGCAGAAGTCAGCTAGCTTCTATGATATATGCTGTGTCTGGAAACAAAAGAGTTGGCATTGGTTATGAGGGTGAAACCCCATACAAACTTGAACCTGTTGATGAAATGAAAATTACATACAAGCCATTGTATGATCAGTTCAAGTATGGCCACTCACATGATATTAGGCACACTTCACATGCACAAAGTTTTCACAGTACACACACTAAGAATCATGTGACACAACCTAGGAAATATCATGAAACTCACATTAAGAATTATCATGTTGTTCCTCCTATTGATTACAATGTTAAACCCAAGTTCAATCAGAACTTGAGAAAATCTAACAAGAAAGGACCCAAAAAGATGTGGGTACCTAAGGATAAGATTATTCCTATTGCAGATATCCTTGGCTGCAAGAAGGACAAAGCACAACATGTCATGGTACCTGGACTCTGGATGCTCGCGACACATGACAGGAAGAAGGTCTATGTTCCAAGACCTGGTGCTTAAGTCTGGAGGAGAAGTCAAGTTCGGAGGAGATCAGAAGGGCAAGATAATTGGCTCTGGAACTATAAAATCTGGTAACTCTCCTTCCATCTCTAATGTACTTCTTGTAGAAGGATTAACACATAACCTTTTATCTATCAGTCAATTAAGTGACAATGGTTATGATATAATCTTTAATCAAGAGTCTTGCAAGGCTGTAAATCAGAAGGATGGCTCAATCCTATTTACAGGCAAGAGGAAGAACAACATTTATAAGACAGATCTGCAAGATCTTATGAGTCAGAAGGTGACTTGTCTTATGTCTGTTTCTGAAGAGCAGTGGGTCTGGCACAGGAGGTTAGGTCATGCTAGTTTGAGAAAGATCTCTCAAATTAACAAACTGAATCTTGTCAGAGGACTCCCTAATCTGAAATTCCAATCAGATGCTCTTTGTGAAGCATGTCAGAAGGGCAAGTTCTCCAAACCTGCATTCAAGTCTAAGAATGTTGTTTCTACCTCAAGGCCATTAGAACTCTTGCACATTGATCTGTTTGGACCAGTCAAAACAGCATCTGTCAGAGGAAAGAAATATGGATTAGTCATCGTAGATGATAATAGCCGCTGGACATGGGTAAAATTCTTAAAACACAAGGATGAGACTCATTCAGTGTTCTTTGATTTCTGCATTCAGATTCAATCTGAAAAAGAGTGTAAAATCATAAAGGTCAGAAGTGATCATGGTGGTGAATTTGAGAACAAATCCTTTGAAGAATTCTTCAAAGAAAATGGTATTGCCCATGATTTCTCTTGTCCTAGAACTCCACAGCAAAATGGGGTTGTAGAACGAAAGAATAGGACTCTTCAAGAAATGGCCAGAACCATGATCAATGAAACCAATATGGCTAAGCATTTCTGGGCAGAAGCAATAAACACTGCATGTTATATTCAGAATAGAATCTCTATCAGACCTATTCTAAATAAGACTCCCTATGAATTGTGGAAGAATAGAAAGCCCAACATTTCATATTTCCATCCTTTTGGATGTGTATGCTTTATTCTGAACACTAAAGATCATCTTGGTAAGTTTGATTCCAAAGCTCAAAAGTGTTTCCTTCTTGGATATTCTGAACGCTCAAAAGGCTACAGGGTATACAATACTGAAACATTGGTTGTAGAAGAATCAATCAATATCAGGTTTGATGATAAGCTTGGTTCTGAAAAACCAAAGCAAGTTGATAATTTTGCAGGTTGTGATATTGACATATCAGAAGTTGTTGAGCCAAGAAGCAACGCATCAGAAGCAGAGCTCCTCAGAAGCAAAGAATCTGAAGATCAAGTAACAGCTTCTCTGGAGGATCTAAGTATTTCTGAAGAACCATCTGTCAGAAGATCATCCAGACTCATCTCTGGTCATTCAGAAGATGTCATTCTTGGAAAGAAGGATGATCCAATCAGAACAAGAGCATTCCTTAGGAACAATGCAGACTGTCAATTAGGTCTTGTATCTTTGATCGAGCCAACTTCTGTTGATCATGCTCTAGAAGATCCAGACTGGATAATTGCTATGCA
This sequence comes from Vicia villosa, assembly GCF_029867415.1. Classification (NCBI taxonomy): domain Eukaryota; kingdom Viridiplantae; phylum Streptophyta; class Magnoliopsida; order Fabales; family Fabaceae; genus Vicia; species Vicia villosa. Next base: position 191,603,519 of record NC_081183.1, on the reverse strand, counting down.
AGAAGAACTAAATCAGTTTACAAGGAATGATGTTTGGGATCTTGTTCCTAGACCAGATGGATTCAACATAATTGGTACAAAATGGGTCTTCAGAAACAAGCTTAGTGAGAAAGGTGAAGTGGTAAGGAACAAAGCCAGACTGGTGGCTCAGGGTTATAGTCAGCAAGAAGGGATTGACTACACAGAAACCTTTGCACCAGTGGCCAGGTTAGAGTCTATTCGTCTATTAGTTTCTTTTGCCACTCAACATAACATCACTCTCTATCAGATGGATGTTAAGAGTGCCTTCTTAAATGGTTATATAGATGAAGAAGTTTATGTCCATCAACCTCCTGGTTTTGAAGACTCTATGTCTCCTAATCATGTTTTTAAACTTAAGAAATCATTGTATGGATTGAAACAGGCTCCCAGAGCTTGGTATGAACGCTTAAGTTCTTTCCTTCTAGATAATGGTTTCACTAGAGGAAAAGTGGACACTACTCTCTTTTGTAAAACCTTTGAAAAGGATATTTTAATTTGTCAAATATATGTAGATGATATTATTTTTGGAACATCTAATGCTACACTTGGAAAGGAGTTTGCTAAGTCTATGCAGGCTGAGTTTGAAATGAGCATGATGGGAGAACTCAAGTATTTCCTTGGAATACAAATAAATCAAACATCAGAAGGAACGTATGTTCACCAAACCAAGTATGTGAAGGAACTTCTGAAGAAGTTCAATCTTCTAGACTGCAAAGAAGCAAAAACTCCTATGCATCCAACATGCATCCTAGGTAAGGATGAGGTAAGTAAGAAGGTAGATCAGAAGCTATACAGAGGTATGATTGGATCTCTTCTATATCTGACTGCTTCTAGACCTGACATTCTGTTCAGTGTTTGTTTGTGTGCTAGATTCCAATCGGATCCTAGAGAATCTCATTTAACTGCTGTTAAGAGGATTCTAAGGTATCTGAAAGGTACTACTAATGTTGGTTTAGTTTACAGAAAATCTAAAGAATACAACTTAGTAGGATTCTGCGATGCTGATTATGCTGGAGACAGAATTGAAAGAAAAAGTACTTCAGGAAGTTGCCAATTTCTTGGAAGTCACTTAATCTCCTGGTACAGCAAGAAGCAAGCAACCATTGCTCTATCAACCACAGAAGCAGAATATGTCGCAGCTGCTGGTTGTAGTACACAGATGCTCTGGATGAAAAGTCAGTTAGAAGATTATCAGATATTTGAGAGTAACATTCCTATATTCTGTGATAATACTTCTGCTATATGTTTATCTAAGAATCCTATTCTTCATTCAAAAGCTAAACATATTGAGATAAAACATCATTTCATAAGGGACTATGTTCAGAAGGGTGTTATATCTTTAAACTTTGTTGATACAGACCATCAATGGGCTGATATCTTTACAAAACCCCTGGCTGAAGATAGGTTTAAGTTCATTCTGAAGAACATCAGTATGGATTTATGCCCAGAATGAGAAGATGAGAATTTCTCATGTATGAGTATCTTTTGAAATGAATGTGGAATATTTTTTTTTAATCAGAAGTTCTGATTGAATTCGTTTAGAAATTATGATTCGGTTATTACTAACGTTTCATTGTCTAAGTTGATTCAGAACATCTTGTAAAGCAAAACAGCTGTTACGCTTTATCTCGGGATGGTAAACCTGCCGTTACTATTCATGGATAAGCGCGCGTGCAGTTGAAGGGACGCCGACCATAGGTAACTGTGCCAGTCACTTCATTTGTCTTTATTATCTCTCCTCACGTCACGTAACATTAAATGCTTTTCATCATTCGTTTCATTTTATTTTCCTTTAAATACTCTTCAAAATGGTTTGCGGTTTCCTATCTCTTTGTTTTCCTCTTAAAATTTTTTTTTCTCTCTCTCTCTCGTTTTTCTTTTCTTCTCTCAAAACCTAGCATTCACCTCAAGCCTGTTGAAGCTCCATGACTCAAAGGCGACAGATCTCTGTGCATCTCGGGATGGCTCTTCTAATACCGCTCAAGTCAGATCCTTCTTTGATGTTGTTATCAACTTTCATCCAAAGACAGAAGACTTTCTTGAGTTGTGGGAAGATATACTCAACTTCTATGTTGAGTTTCTTGACCGATTTGTGTATTTTTTAATTTTTGTAGTCATTTCCTCTTTGGAAATTCTACTTTGTAGTTTTCTTTTCCTTGCTGCTTCTGCTTGTTTTGTATTTGCTAGGAATGTTTTTCATCTTGTTAAACATAGGAACCTTTTGTAATATCTTTTGATTATCAATGAAAAAGTTTCCTTGTGTTTTACATTCCAGTAAATGTTTTCTTTTGTCGTTTTATACATCTGAATCTTTTTATATATACTTTTTGATGTTATGACAAAAAGGGGGAGAAAGATAAATGATAAATGATTTGATTAAATCTATCAGTTGCTGGGTAAAGGCTCCCACACATTCACTAACAAGAACTGCAAGTTCTATATGGTTTAAGTGTTTTGCAGGTACAAAGAAGTGAAGTGAATCTTCAAAGCAAACACTAGAAGCAAAACCATTGAAACTGAAGCAAGCTGAGTGCCGTCAAGCTTCAGAGATCAGAAGCAAGAAAGAAGAATGAATCAGAAGCACTGATAATAGAATTTGAATATCATTGTCTATCCTGTTCTGACAAAATTCTATTTGCCCTGATACACATAATGTTATGGCTCTGATACATTATTTGCTTTGATACATGTTTTTAGCCTAAAATGCTCTGATACATTTGGCTCTGATACATATCATGTATTTGAATATACATTTTATGTTCTAACTCGTTCATGCTGACTTTTGTCGTTTAGTTTTTGTTCTGTAACATTTCAGGATGTAGAGATGCTCAAATGATGCTCTGGTACATTCAACAATGTTCTGATACAAATCTAGCATGAAGTGATGTCAGTAGACATTCAAAGTTCTGAAGCTATCCGAGGGAAGCAGAAATCAGAAGATGTGAATGTTCTAAAAGATCCAGAAATTCAAGTTCTGAAGCTGTCCTGAATGGAAGCAGAAGTCAGAAGCTGTGAATGTTCTGAAGATCAAAGAAATTCAAGTTCTGAAGCTGTCCAATGGAAGCAGAAGTCAGAAGCTATGGATTCTCTGAAGACAGAAGCTCATATGATCGTCTCTACCGAAATAATCAGGGAAGTCTTTTATTAAAGTTCTTCGAGTATTTATTTCAGGGGGAGATTATTTATCTCAGGGGGAGATTGTTAATCTCAGGGGGAGACATATTCATATGCTTATGCTATAGCTGTGTAATTTGTCTTTTGCCGTCTACTCTTTCTGATCGCAAATTCATATCATTTATATATGTTTTTGTCATCATCAAAAAGGGGGAGATTGTTAGAACAAGATTTGTTCTTATCAATTATCTTAGTTTTGATGATAACAATAATATGAATTTTGCTTAAGATAATATGGTACTCTAATCCAATGCAATTTCCCTTTCAGGAAATATATATAAAGAGTACGCATAATTCAGCGCTCAGAAGATGTGTCTCAAATGGTTCAGCATGCAACATCAGAACATGGTCTGGCAAGACATCAGAAGATGGTCGAAGCAGAATCAGAACATGGGTCTATGGAAGCATCAGAAGAACATGAGATCAGAAGCACTGAAGATCAGAAGATGGTATCACGCTCAGAAGCACTTCAAGGTCAGAAGATGCTGTGCACCAAGCTGTTTGACTCTGATGATATTCAAACGTCGTATTCACAAACATCAGATCAGAAGGAAGTACACGTGGCAGACTACGCTGACTGACAAAAGGAACGTTAAAGCTACTAAAGGCTACGTCAGTAGACACAGCGTGAACAAGGCTCGAGGTAGTTGACAAAAGCGTATAACATTAAATGCAAAGCTGTACGGAACACGCAAAGCATTAAATGCATTCAACGGTCATCTTCTCAACGCCTATAAATATGAAGTTCTGATGAGAAGCAAGGTTAACGATTTCGCACCAATACAATTCAAATTAACTTGCTGAAACGCTGTTCAAATCTAAACTCAGAATCTTCATCTTCATCAAAGCTCACTACATTGCTGTTGTAATATCTTAGTGAGATTAAGCTTAAATTGTAAGAGAAATATCACAGTTGTGATTATCGCTTTTAAGAAGCATTTGTAAACTCTTGAATAGATTACATTAAGTTGTAAGGAACTAGAGTGATCAGTTGATCAGTATACTCTAGGAAGTCTTAGCAGTTAGCTGAGCAGGAAGTCTTGGCAGTTGGCTGAGCAGGAAGTCTTGGCAGTTGGCTGAGCAGAAAGTCTTAGGAGTGAACTAAGCCTAGAGTGATCGTGTTGATCAGTAGACTCTAGAAAAGTCTTAGGAGTGAACTAAGCAGTTGTTCCTGGAGTGATCAGGTTGTGATCAGAAGACTCTGGAAGACTTAGTTGCGGCTAAGTGGAAAACCATTGTAATCCGTGCGATTAGTGGATTAAATCCTCAGTTGAGGTAAATCATCTCTGCGGGGGTGGACTGGAGTAGCTTCGTTAACAGTGAACCAGGATAAAAATAATTGTGCATTTTATTTTTATCGCTCAAGATTTTAAGTCACACTTATTCAATCCCCCCCTTTCTAAGTGTTTTTCTATCCTTCAGGGTTGCCTCCCAACAAGCGCTTCGTTTAACGTCGCATGGCTCGACGGTTAAACCCCTTTGACTAGGAGTTCAACAGGGAGATTGTGCATACTTCTCTATCAAACTCTCCCCCAAGGTAGCTTTTTAACCGTTCTCCATTAACGGTCCAACTGTCTTTGGTCTTACCATCTTCAATAGTAATGGCCCCGTAGGGTTTAATTTCCTTGATTATAAACGGTCCTGACCACTTAGACTTCAATTTGCCTGGGAAGAGCTTGAGTCTGGAGTTGAATAGTAATACAAGGTCGCCTACCTTGAACTCTTTCTTCTTGATTCTCTTATCATGGTACCTTTTCATGTTTTCCTTATACATTTTATTAGACTCATATGCTAGGTACCTGAATTCTTCAAGTTCATGGAGTTGATTCTTCCTCTTCTTATACGCCAAACTATCATCTCTATTGAAGAAACGAAGGGCCCATAGTGCTTTGTGCTCTACCTCCACCGGTAGATGACATGCCTTACCGTAAACCATTTGAAAAGGCGGTGCACCCGTTGGTGCTTTGTATGCTGTCCTATATGCCCACAAGGCATCATCTATCCTTACCGACCAGTCTTTACGGGATTCTGACACTGTCTTCTCGAGAATGTTCTTGATTGCTCGATTGGAAATCTCTGCTTGCCCGTTGGTTTGGGGATGATAAGGCGAAGCTATCTTGTGGTTGATGTGATATTTGTCCAGCACTTTTGCCACCTGTTCATTAACAAAATGAGATCCACCATCGCTTATGATCACTCTAGGCATGCCAAAACGTGTGAATATGTTACGATTTAAAAATTTTAGCACTGTTTTGGCATCCGCCTTTGGTGTAGCGATGGCTTCAACCCACTTAGAAACATAATCTACTGCAACTAAAATATATTCGTTAGCAAAAGAGGGAAGAAATGGCCCCATAAAATCAATGCCCCAACAATCAAAAACTTCTATTTCAATGATGGTTTGAAGTGGCATCTCATCCCGTTTGCTTATCCCTCCAACTCTTTGGCATTTGTCACAACTCTTTGCATGGTGATGGGCGTCTTTAAAAATTGTTGGCCAGAAAAATCCGGATTGGAGGACCTTTGTTGCTGTCCTCCATCCATTAAAATGACCACCACTTGGTGAATTATGACAATGCCACAAGATTTGTTGGGCTTCTTCTTCAGTCACACATCTTCTTAAAATTCCATCCTTACCTATCTTGAACAAGTATGGGTCGTCCCACACATAGTACTTTGCATCGGCTAACAACTTTTTCTTTTTGTTCCAGTCAAAGTCCTCCGGTATCATACCGGTTGCTTTATGATTAGCCAAATCGGCGAACCATGGTCTTGTTTGTATTTCAAAAAGTTGTTCATCCGGGAATGTCTCATTTATTTCAGCTTCTTGGTTGGTGACATTTACATTGACCAACCGAGATAAATGGTCTGCTACCACATTCTCTGACCCTTTTTTATCCCGGATTTCTATGTCAAATTCTTGTAAGAGAAGGACCCAACGAATGAGTCTTTGCTTCGAATCCGGTTTGGTGAGCAAATATTTTATTGCTGCATGGTCAGTATAAATCACCACTTTTGACCCAATGAGATAGGATCTGAATTTTTCAAGAGCATACACTATAGCTAAAAATTCTTTTTCTGTGGTAGCATAGTTGACTTGAGCGTCATTTAGCACCTTGCTTGCATAGTGTATGACATGAAAAATTTTTCCTTTCCGTTGGCCTAACACCGCACCTATGGCATAGTCGCTAGCATCACACATCAGTTCAAAATGGTTTTTCCAATCTGGTGCTACTATCACAGGTGCGGTGGCTAGCCTTTCTTTCAGGTCATTGAAGGCTTTAACACAAGATTCATCAAAATTAAAACACGTACCTTGGTTGAGTAGATTACTCAAAGGCTTGGCAATCTTGGAAAAATCTTTAACAAACCTTCTGTAGAATCCTGCATGACCTAAAAAGCTTCGTACTCCTTTGACATTGATTGGAGGTGGGAGTTTTGAAATTACCTCCACCTTGGCTTGGTCTACTTCAAGTCCCCTTGAAGATACTTTGTGTCCGAGTACAATTCCTTCTGTTACCATAAAATGGCACTTCTCCCAATTAAGAATCAAGTTGGTCTCAATACACCTTTCAAGTGCCACGTCCAGATTATTCAGGCATGTATCAAATGTCTTTCCGAACACTGAAAAGTCATCCATGAATACCTCAATACTCTTTTCAATAAGGTCAGAGAATATGGCTTGCATGCATCGTTGAAAGGTTGCTGGGGCATTGCATAGTCCAAATGGCATCCTCCTATATGCGAAGATTCCAAATGGACATGTAAATGCTGTCTTCTCATGATCTTCTGGGTTGACTACGATTTGATTGTATCCAGAATATCCATCCAGAAAGCAATAGTAATTCTGCCCCGATAATCTCTCAAGCATTTGATCCATGAATGGTAATGGAAAGTGGTCTTTTCTCGTTGCTTTATTGAGTCTCCGGTAATCTATGCACATGCGCCACCCGGTCACAGTTCTAGATGGTATGAGTTCATTCTTGTCATTCCGGATTACCGTCATGCCTCCCTTCTTTGGAACAACTTGTACCGGACTTACCCATGCACTATCAGAAATTGGGTAAATCATTCCTGCTTCAAGGAGTTTGATTACCTCTTTCCTTACTACCTCTTTCATTGTTGGGTTCAGTCTTCGTTGTGGTTGGGCCACTGGTTTGAAGTCTTCTTCTAACATAATCTTGTGCATGCAATATGCGGGGCTGATACCTTTCAAATCTGCCAATACCCATCCGATTGCTGCTTTATTCTTTTGAAGGATTTGTATGAGTCTTGCCTCTTCGGTCGCATTTAACTTTGAGCTAATAACGACCGGCTTTCTTCCTTCTTCATCTAAAAATACATATTTCAAATGAGTTGGAAGCACTTTTAATTCTAACTTCGACTCTTTCACTTCTTTTTTCAGCTCCAAATCCTCCACTTTGTCTTCTTTGTTGGATGTGTTGCCCCCTTTTTCTAATTCTTTTAGAAACAACTCAATTTCTTTTTCTTCTTCTTGAGTGAGCACATTAAATGACTCAACAAGAGACCTCTCTAAAGGGTTAGAAAGATGAATTTGGCTTGCTACTTCTTCGACACTTGTTTCAGTTACATCCATGCGAAAGCAATCATTCTTGTCTTTGGGTTGTTTCATGGCATCAAAGAGGTTAAAACATACCTCTTCATCTTGGACTCTTAGCTTCATTATACCGTCATCGATGTCAATCATCATCCGGGCTGTTTTCATGAATGGTCTTCCAAGAATGATAGGTGAGACTTTATCTTCGTCCATATCGATTACCACAAAATCTACCGGAAACAAAAATTTGTCAACTTTCACTAACATGTCTTGTGCAATTCCATATGGGAGAGTGGTAGACTTGTCAGCTAGTTGCAGAGTCATTCTTGTTGCTTTCATCTCAATATTTCCCAGCCGCTTTACTATTGATAAAGGAATTAAATTTATGCTGGATCCGAGATCAATCAATCCATTCCCAATATTTTGATTCCCTATTGTAACCGGTAAAGTGACTCTTCCAGGATCTCTCGCCTTTTGAGGAAGACGCGATATGATAGCACTACATTGTGCATCAAGTATAACAACCTCTTCTTCTTCCGGTCTTTTCTTCTTTGTCAAGATATCTTTCATGAATTTCGCATATTTTGGCATTTGGGCAATAGCTTCAGAGAATGGAATATTAAGTTGTAGCTGCTTAAAAATTTCCATAAACCTGGCATATTGTCTAGCGTTGTCTTTCTTTGAAGGAGCATGAGGATATGGCAAATTTTGACTCGGAATCGTGTTGTTCGCCATCTTATCTTTAGCACTCCTTCTTTTTAATTTCTCCTTCTTGACTTCTCTACTCAAATCTTCCTCTTCATCCCCCTTTCTAATAATTTCATATTCTTCATCTTCTCCATCATGTTTTTCATCTTCTTTTTCTTTATCGTCTTCAACCTCATTAGTTTTCGTTTCATCCTTGCCACCTTTTTGTCCAGACCTTGTTACCACTGCTTTGCAATGTTCTCTTGGGTTCTCTTGAGTGTTGGCCGAGAAAGTTGCATTTGATTGATGAGTTGCAATCTGCTTAGCAAGTTGGCCCACTTGAGTTTCTAAGCTCTTTATAGCCGCTTCTTGGTTCTTCTGATTTATCACTGATGTTTGAATGAACTGATTCACTGTTTCCTCTAACTTGGATTGTCCTCCTTGCTGTTGTTGCGGTGGTTGAGTGTATGGCTGGAATGCTTGTTGTTGATACCCTTGATTCGGTGGCCTTTGTTGGTACCCTTGATTGTTATATCTTGGTGGATAACCTTGTTGGTATGGCTGGTTCTGATATTGATTCTGCTTTTGTCCTTGGTTATTGTTCATGTAATTCACTTCTTCTTCTTGCACTGGTGGACAGAATCCTGTTTGATGATCTCCCTTGCACAATTCGCACTTAGCAACTTGATATGAATTAGATACCCAGTTCAGCTCCTTGATTTGTTGTGGTAGTTTAGACATTTGTTGTGTCAAAAGTTCCACTTGTGAAGTTAGCAATTTGTTCTGAGCAAGTAGAGCATCACTGTTGTTCAACTCTAACATTCCGGGTTTCTTATCTCTTACCGTTCGATCATGATTGCCTTGACGATCATTTAGAGCCATTCGCTCTATTATCTGAGTAGCTTCTTCAGGTGTTTTGGACATGAGAGAACCACCAGCTGTAGCGTCCAAAAGTGTCTTGTTTGTAGCTGTGAGACCGTTACGGAACATATGGATTTGGTCAACGTCTGAAAAACCGTGACCTTTGCACTTTCTCAACATAGCTTTATACCTTTCCCATGCTTCATTCAAAGATTCATTACTACCTTGAGAAAATACTGCTATTGCTGTTTTTGCTTCGAAGAATCGGTTTTGAGAGTAAAACCTTTCCAGAAATTTTTCTTCCAATGTGTTCCAATTTGTCATCACTACCTCGGGTTGATCCAGATACCAATCCTTTGCCTTAGATAGCAAAGAGTGTGGGAACAACCTCTTAAATAATGCTTCCTCATCAGCTTGAGCGACACCCGTAGTACCCGCTAACTCATAGAATCGAGTAAGATGCGTGTACGGGTCTTCATGGTCCAATCCGGCGAAAGGACTTGCACAAATCAATTGTATGATACCGGTCTTCAGTTCTGTCGGTCGCCCGTTGGCGGCAGTTCTCGCGAACTGAGGATTGAGTCTTGGACTATTAGCACATGGACCATTAGCAGCCATGTTGCCAACAGTAGGTTGTATAAAAACTTCCGGTTCTTCCTCCGTGAATAGTTCGTGAAAGAAGAATCCTTCTTGCGACTCGTCAATGGTTTCAAGTTGTTGTGACGATGTCGCGGTTGCGTTGTCTCTTGCTTTTGCTATGTTCGCTCTTTTTCGTGCTTTGCTATTTAACCTCCTAGCGGTCCTTTCGATCTCGGGATCAAAAAGAAGTTGATCGCTAGAAACTTTGCTGCGCATACACAATCTTCTGCAAAACTAGCAAACACGTGAAACAACCAAATAGAGAAAATAAAAATTAAAACTCAAAATAAGAACTATTGCAATGCATGCAATATTGACACCAATCCCCGGCAACGGCGCCAATTTGTTGAAAGTATTTGTGGGTAAATATTTTCGGTAATATATCGTATCCACAGGGATTGGTTAATATCACTGCCGTTCTATAGTTGTTTATTTTGAGTTAAGAAATTTGGTTTGGTTTGTTTTATACTAATAATAATATCAAAAGCAAATAATAAAATAAAAGCAAATAAAGGACTTTGTGTTAACAATTAAAGAAAGATGTTGAGTCTTTAGGGTTCATCAACCTAATCCTATACAATTATCAATTAATTCTCAATAGAACAATCCTTTGAATCATTATCTTCACTTATCCTCAAATAAGATTCCATGTCTGCAAATCAAATTAGATAACTTTTACCGGTATGAGATTCGATCTCTCCAAATCACAATAACGATAATAGTAATTAAGAACGATAATTATGAAAACCCAATTACAATTCCATCTCTGCAAATTGCAATTGAATCAATATAGTAACCTAGGGCAAAAGTTAAATCCTTTCTTTCGATCAAAGATTCAACAATGATGTAAATTAAAAGCAAGGTTTCTTATTGATAATAAATTCAAACAATTGTTCACAGGAATTAATCAATGGTAATGTATATTCATAGGTTAACTACTACCTTAGACTCAATAAGAGGGATTTAGCTCTCCATAGACATGAAGAACACACAAAGATTAATGGAAGAATTCATCTTCATCAAAGGAATGTCTTCGCTTGATAGAGAATTGGTCTTCAATTGATGATTGTGGCTGCACCTTCAGATTGCTCTCCTAATTTCGCTCTTCACAAAGTTGTTTTTCTCTTGGAAGCTAGAAGTTTTGGGCTTTTAACGCCGAGGCCGCGGCGCGGCATCGGACTGGCGCGGCGCGCTTCAAAACAGAGACTTTGGCGCGGCGCTGGCTAGAACTCCCGCGGCGCGCCCTTGCCAGACTTCAACTTTTTGCTTTGCCTTTGAGACTTCAAGCTCTCTATCCTCCTCATGTTCTTCTTAAGTTCCAATTCAGCTCAAAACCTGCACCAATAACACCCACAAGTGATTCGATTTGCTTTACACATGAACTAAACTTATTCAGTTCAATTCTTAATAAAAACCTATGGATTCATCACATTTTTGCATTGGTTTAGAGAAGAAATCACTTATATTAACACATGAATTTACCATTAATTTACTCCTAACAATACACCTACTCACCATGCTAACTGCATATCATATGTGTATTGCACAAATATCTCAGAGAGCCCAACCAACTATTTGAAGGTTGTAGCATCTACTTCCTCACCATCAGGATCAGAGTCTAGTTTGTGATTTGTTTTTGCAGGTGTCACTGCATACTTACTGTTCATCAGATCAAACCTCTTCAGCAACTCAAGTTCATACTTCAGCTGATGCATAATGATTCCCTTTTTAGAGCGTAGAATCTTCATCCCTATAAAATATACCATATTTTCAAGGTCAGTCATATCAAAAGCATTCAGCAACACCTTCTTGAACTTGTTTATCTCAACAGTACAACTTCCTGTCAGAAATATGTCATCAATATATAGACACACCAGAATCACATTGCCACCAGAGGTATGTTGCACATACAAAACATACTCCATTTCACATTTTCTGAATCCCCGGTGCTTGAAAAATGAATCAATTTCCAGATTCCAAGCTCTTGGAGGTTGCTTAAGTCCATACAAATATTTATGCAACTTGTATACCATCCCTTCCTTGTTCTCTATCAGAAACGTAGATGGTTGTAACACCTACACTTTTTCTTGCAATGGACCATTCAGTAAAGCAGATTTTACATCTAAATGTATCAGGGGCCAGTTCCTATTTGCATCCATAAGAATCACTAATCTAATTGTTTTATGTCTAGCTATAGGTGCAAACACTTCAAAATAGTCTAAATCAGATTTTTGCAGAAATCCTCTAGCTACTAACTTTGCTTTATGTTTGGCAATTGACCCATATGACTTCAACTTTATCTTGAAATCCCATCTCACACAATTGGCTTTCTTATTCTTTGGTAGAACACTAAATTCTCATGTCTTGTTCCTTTCAATAGCATTAACTTTTTCATTCATGGCTTTCACCCACACCTTCTTCTTAAAAGCCTCATTGATATTGACAGGTTCAATGTCCACCATCTTGGCACACTGTATAATTTCTCCTTAAGATTAAACCTCATTACCATGTAATAAATCAAAATTTGCAAGTCTCCTTGGTATCTTTATAACTCTCTGTGGCCTCTAGAACTCCGCAAGTTCACCTTCAGAGCCAGGTCCACCTTCAAAAGCTGGATTACCACCGGAGTTTGGACTATCACCAGAAGTTGGAGTACCATCAAAGGCTGAATTACCATCACATGCCGGATTACCATTAGAGTCTTAGTCACCTTAAGAATCAGAGTCACCTTCAGTGTCAGAATCTTTTTCAAACTCAGAATCACCTTCAAATTCAGCTTTAGACTCAAAATCTCCTTCAGAGTCAGAGTCACCTTCAGAGGCTGAATCTCCTCCGAAAGAAGATTCTCCTTCAGATACATCTTCAGAAACACCTTCAACTCCAGATTCTCATATTGTGAGTTATATGAGAATTATAGGGAAAACTTTCTCAAATGAAGAATTAGTCATAAAATTCCTTAGTTGCTTAAACTGCAGTTGGCAACCAAAAGTCACTGCGATTTGTGAATCAAAGAATTTAGTAACTATTGACACACACACACACGCGCGCGCACACTATTTGGCAAATTACAGGAACTTGACATTGAGCTCAAAAGATTAACCATAGATGAAGAAAAAAAATAATAAAACCAAAAGTTTAGCATTCAAGATAGGAGAATCTATTTTAGATGATGTGGCTCTCATAGTAAAGAATTTCAAAAGATTTATGAAGAAAGGGAAAAAGGAAGCAGAAGATCATGAAAAAGATGGAGAAAAATTATCCATTCCAACATGCTATAACTGCAGAAGTAAATGACCTATCAAGCCAAACTTCTATCTACTCAATATGACAAATCTGAAATCCAAAAGAAGTCAAAAGAAGAAGAAGGCATATGTCGCATGGGAAGACAATGATGTGGAATCCTCAGACGATGAAGAGGAAAATGCTAACATCTATCTAATGTCAAAACATCAGGGAGATGAGGTAACCTCTAAATTTTCTTACAATGATTTATTTAAACTATGTAAGGAATTACCTAAAGAAATAACTAAACTGGAAAAAATCATTTCAACATCAAATGATAAAATCTCCTTTCTTGAAACTAAGAATAAAACCCTAGAAAAGGAATTAAAATATCTTAGAGAGAAAGAAGAAAAACTAAATACTTCATTGACTCATGTAATGATTGCAACATCTTAAAAGATGAAGTCAACGACCTTCAAAAAACTCTTGTTAAATTTACCAAGGGAAAAGATAATTTAGAGGTACTGTTAGAAAGTCAAAGAGCTTCCTACAATAAAGCAGGATTAGGATATGAACCAACAAACAATAGCAAGAATCTAGAGAAAATGCAGAACACCAAAACAACATTTCATTTCACAAGATTTAAGTACAATTATTGTAAGAAAGAAGGTCACCTATAAAGGTTCTATTTTTTTAAAGAAAATTCATGAGAGAAAAGAAGGAATTCTCCTTCATACTTTTACATGAAACATTGCGAACATAAGGCTAAATTATCATCTATTTCTGAAAATGCATATGTATCTTAACCGAAAAGGAATTATATCTAGGATACTAACACACAAGGACCCGAGATGATATGGCTACCTAAAATTAAGAACTAACCTTTTTTTACATGAATGCTTTACAATCTCAGACACTAAATGGTATCTTGATAGTGGTTGCTCAAAGAATATGACAAGTGACAAAATCTTATTTTCCACCTTCTTTCCAAAAGAAGGAGGACGTGTCTTATATGGAGATAATAATAAGGGAAAGATATTAGGTTATGGAACCATTAGTAAAACCCTTAATCCTAAGATCGGGGATGTCCTCTTGGTAAAATTACTAAAGCATAACTTACTCAGTATTAGTCAACTGTGTGACAAAGGTAACAATGTAACATTTGATTCTTCTGGTTGCAGGATTATATAATCATAATCAAATGAAACTTTATTCAGTAGCTCAAGAAGTGGAAACACCTACACAATAAATTTAAACGAAATTCCTTCAAATAATTTATGTCTCCTTAATAATGATGATGAATCTTGGCTATGCCATAGTAGAATAACATACATTCACATGGACCACTTAAATTAGTTGGTCCAAAAAGAGCTTGTAGATGGACTCCAAAAACTATATTTTAAAAAGAATTGATTGTGTGATTAATGAAAAAAAGAAGCAATTAAGGGCCTATTTTAAATCTAAAAACATAGTTTCTACTAATCGTCTCTTACAACTGCTTCACATGGATCTTTTTGGCCCATCTAGAAATATAAGTTTAGGTGGAAACGTTCAGGATTTTGTTATTGTGGATGACCGCTCTCGATATACCTGAACAAGATTCTTATCTCATAAAAGAGACGTGTTTGCTGCCTTTCATAAACTAGCCAAAGTTATCCAAAACAAATAAAAGGAATAAGCATGGCATCAATAAGAAGCGACCATGGATGATAATTCCAAATTGAGGCCTTTAAAAATTTTCTACATGAACTCCCTAACAAAATAGGGTATTAGAGGGGAAAAACAGATCACTAGTAAAGCTAGCAAGGACGATGCTCAATGAGAGAATTCTTCCTAAATACCTCTAGGCTGATGCTGTAAAAACTGCTTGCTATGTCATGAGTCGTGTCTTGATACGACCCATTCTAAAACGGACGCCTTACTAGTTATACAATGGAAGAAAGCTGAATATCTTCCACATTCATGTTTTTGGATGTAAATGCTTTATTCACAACAACGAGAAGGATAACTTAGGAAAATTCGACGCAAGAGCTGATGAAGGCATATGTATAGGATATTCCACTTCGTGCAAAGCTTTTAGGATATACAACACAAAAACCAGAACAATCGAAGAATCAATTTTCATGTTACTTTTGATGAAACTCACCCCAAAACTATAGAAGTAGAAGTTACTTACAGTACAAGTATTCTTGAAAAGACAAGTCTAGGAGATGATCAAGAACCAACTCAAAAAGACAATAATGACCCAATCATGGAGGAAGACTCAAATCAAGAAAAAAACTAGTCACTCCACCATAAATCCAAGATCCTCAAAAGGAATGGAGATTAACAAAAGATCATTAAATACAGAAAGTCATTGGCGACATATCCAAATGAGTCATCATATGACGACCACTCAATAAGGTATGTAATTTTGTGACTTTAGTTTCACAAATTGAGCCAAAGGAAATCGATGAGGCTATTGTCAAAGGACATTGGTCTCTTTTTATGCAAGAGGAGTTAAATCAATTTGAATGAAGCAACGTTTGGGATCTCGTTCTCAAAGATTCGGCTAATCTTGTCATTGGAATCCGATGGGTCTTCTGCAACAAGTTGGACAAAGAAGGAAATTTTCTAAGAAACAAAGCTGGGCTAGTTACGAAAGGATATAATCAATAGGAGGGAATAGATTTCGATGAAACGTAAGGTCCCGTGGCTAGATTAGAGGCTATAAGAATGCTATTAGCTTTCTCATGCATCATGAATTTCAAACTGTTTCAAATGGATGTAAAAGGGGTTTTCTAAATGGATACATCCAAGAAGAGGTGTTTGTTAACCAATCTCCCGTCTGATCAACCCTACCTTTCTAAACCACGTTTTCAAGCTCAAAATGGCTCTGTATGGTCTGAAACAAGCTCCTAGAGCATGGTATATCCCCTTGTTCTTATATCTCCTCCCGCCTATAATTTGCACAATTTTGTATTTCCCCTTGTTCTTATATATCAGAACTAAGGTGTTTCTTCTCCATTCATCTGACAATTTGCTTTAACCTCGTAATTTCATTAAAGAGTTTGGAAAACCACTCAATTCTTTTATCTCCAGGAATTTTCCATACTCCAAAAGGTATATTACTATTACTCATATTTTTCAACACTTCTTTTACCTCTTATTTCTAAATTTGATGATAGTAATTATATTTTCGATCATCTATCTTCTTTAATGTCAAATTTGCTAGAATCCTGTGAGATATATTATATCATTCATTAAAAAAATTATAAAAATATGTATTATATCCCTTCTTTATATTTTTTCTTGAAAATTGCAAAAAATGAAAGAAAAAACGAAATATTTATAAAAATATTTTTTGTTTTCATCAGATACTATGTTTGGCAATTTTGAGCCAAAATCTTTTAAAATAAAAATATCATTCAATTTATTGAATTCTTAAATGGGTCCATAGTCATTTATATGAAGTGACCTGATAAATTGTATTAAGTTTTATTTATGTTTGTTATAACAAACTACGAGAAGCTAATAACTAATAGGGGTGAGAATAGGTCAGACCGACTAACAGGGGCCTACGACTCAACCTACATAGGTCTAAATTAGGCCTGACTTTTTATATAAATTAAAAAAATCTAAACTTTTTTATAAGCCTATTTAACTAAAAAGGCTAGGCCACATACCCTATAAAAACTTTTAAGCGAGGCCGACCTATTTAAATAAATATGAATAATTTTATTAATATTATATTGTATTTTATGCTTTAAATTAAAATATAAAAATAAATCTTAGTTATCTTGAAGAAATTATGAAAATAAGAAGAAAATAAATCTTATGAACAATGTCATAAGTTACTTCCATAAGTTCTCTCAAACAAATAGTATCACAAAATTGATGCTACTGGATAAACTCAAAAAAGTCAATGCAAACAAACATTTAATTTCACTTATATTTTAATTTGTTAGTCTATATAAAGTTGAGTTGAATCACTTATTTACAAATGTTCAAATGAAATAGGCTTTTAAGTAGGCTAATAGGTCAATCAGACCTTCAAAAATGTCAAACTCAGATAAGAAAAATAAGCCTACGATAAACTACGGCTCAGGCTAGGGTGAGAGGCCTGTTTAGGTCTCTTACCGTGAGAGACTTCACTTTTTATTTTTTTTTTGTTTTAAATGCTTTTCAGCCATTGGATTAAATTAGGGTACCATTAGATTAAATTGGGGTTGTTGATGGTATGGTGTACCCAACACACACAATAAAACTCTTTAATGCTGGTCCATGTGTTTTGTTGTTTCCAATGTCTGAATGGTACAGTAAAGTTAAAAATTTTGCAGCCAATGATTGTAGCATTAATTGAATGCTGAATAAATTAAAAAAAAAAGGAAAACTGGGAAACGAGCAAATTGACATAGAGGTATCATTTTTGCAAAATGCAACCTCATTAACATATAAATATTACTGGTAAAATTAAAATTAATTATAAAAAAACTGCATATTTAAAATTTATATTAAAATTATAAAAAATATTGTTATTTATTTAAAAACTTGATGTTTATTTGAATAAAATAAATAAATAAAGTTTAACTTAATAAATCTGACGCTAAATTTATTTTGTAAAATTTTATTTTTTTTTAATTTAAAAAAAATTATGTTTATCATAAAAAATTTCACGTTAGTTTTAATTTTTTTTAACTTAAAAAAATATAGTTTTTTATTTAAAAACTTGATGTTTATCTAAATTAAAAAAATAAATAAAGTTTAACTTAATAAATCTAACCGCTAAATTTATTTTGTATAATTAGATTTTTTTTAATATAAAAAATAAATTATGTTTATCTTATAAAATCTCACGTTAAATTTTTTTTAAATTTTTAAAAATATTATTTTTTATTTAAAAACTTGATGTTTATTTAAATTTAAAAAATAAATAAAATTTAACTTAATAAATCTGACGCTAAATTTAGTTTGTAGAATTTGATTTTTTATAATTTAATAAATAAATCATGTTTACCTTAAAAAATCTCACGTTAATTTTATTTTTTTTTTAAATTTAAAAAATAAATTATGTATAATAAATTTAGAAATCTCACGTTCATTTAAATTAATAGTTATTTTATTCAAAAACAATTATTGTAATGTTTAAATAAATTATTTTGACCTATAATAATAATAATAGTAATAATAATAATTATTATTATAAAATTATAATAATATTAGTAATAATATTATTAATTATAATAATAATAATAACACATAGTTATAGTAACCATAATAATAATAATAATAATAATAAAAATAATAATAATTACCAAAATAATTGTAATAATAGTAATAATAATAACAACACATAGTTATAATAACCAAAATAATGTGTGAACCATGTCAGGGATTCAACTGATGATGTCGAACTATGTGTGAAACATGTCAGGGATTCAACTGATGATGTCGAATTATGTGTGATCCGCGTCACAGATTCAACTAATGATGTCAAACTATGTGTGAACCATGTGAGGGATTCAACTGATGATGTCGAACTATGTGTGAAACATGTCAGGGATTCAACTGATGATGTCAAACTATGTGTGAAGCATGTCAGAGATTCAACTCATGATGTCGAACTATGTGTGAACCATGTCAGAGATTCAACTGATGATGTCGAACTATGTGTCTACCATGTCAGGGATTCAACTGATGATGTCTAACCATGTGTGAACCATGTCAGGGATTCAATTGATGATGTCCAACTATGTGTGAAACAAGTCAGGGATTCAACTGATGATGTAGAACTATGTGTTTACCATGTCAGGGATTCTACTTATGATGTCGAACTATGTGTGATCCATGTCAGGGATTCAACTGATGATGTCGAAGTATGTGTGAAACATGTCAGGGATTCAACTAATGATCTCGAACTATGTTACTACCATGTCAGGGATTCAACTGATGATGTCGAACTATGTGTGAAACATGTCAGGGATTCAATTGATGATGTCGAACTATGTGTCTACCATGTCAGGGATTCAACTGATGATGTCGAACTATGTGTGATCCATGTCAGGGATTCAACAGATGATTGTAAACTATGTGTGAACCATGTCAGGGATTCAACTGATAATGTCGAACTATTGTGAACCATGTTAGGGATTCAACTGATGATGTCAAACTATGTGTCTACCATGTCAGGGATTCAACTGATGATGTGAAACTATGTGTGATCCATGTCTGAGATTCAACTGATGATGTCGAACTATGTGTGAACCATGTTAGGGATTCAACTAATGATGTCGAACTATGTGTGAAACATGTCAGGGATTCAACTGATGATGGTAAACTATGTGTGAACTATGTCAGGGATTCAACTGATGATGTCGAACCATGTGTGGAACATGCCAGGAATTCAACTGATGATGTCGAACCATGTGTGGAACATGTCAGGGATTCAACTGATGATGTCGAACCATGTGTGGAACATGTCAGGGATTCAACTGATGATGTCGAACTATGTGTGATCCATGTCAGGGATTCAATTGATGATGTCGAACCATGTGTGGAACATGTCAGGGATTCAACTGATGATGTCGAACCATGTGTGGAACATGTCAGGGATTCAACTGATGATGTCGAACCATGTGTGGAACATGTCAGGGATTCAACTGATGATGTCGAACTATGTGTGATCCATGTCAGGGATTCAACTGATGATGTCGAACTATGTGTGAAACATGTCAGGGATTCAACTGATGATGTCGAACTATGTGTCTGCCATGTCAGGGATTCTACTTATGATGTCGAACTATGTGTGATCCATGTCAGGGATTCAACTGATGATGTCTAACTATGTGTGAAACATGTCAGGGATTCAACTAATGATGTCGAACTATGTGTCTGCCATGTCAGGGATTCTACTTATGATGTCGAACTATGTGTGATCCATGTCAGGGATTCAACTGATGATGTCTAACTATGTGTGAACCATGTCAGGGATTCAACTGATGACGTCGAACTATGTGTGAAACATGTCAGGGATTCAACTTATGATGTCGAACTATGTGTGAAACATGTCAGGGATTCAACTGATGATGTCGAACTATGTGTCTGCCATGTCAGGGATTCAACTGATGATGTCGAACTATGTGTGATCCATGTGAGGGATTCAACTGATGATGTCTAACTATGTGTGAAACATGTCAGGGATTCAACTGATGATGTCGAACTATGCGTCTACCATGTCAGGGATTCAACTGATGATGTTTAACTATGTGTGAACCATGTAAGGGATTCAACTGATGATGTCAAACTATGTGTGAAACATGTCAGGGATTCAACTGATGATGTCGAACTATGTGTCTGCCATGTCAGGGATTCTACTTATGATGTCGAACTATGTGTGTTCCATGTCAGGGATTCAACTGATGATGTCTAACTATGTGTGAACCATGTCAGGGATTCAACTGATGACGTCGAACTATGTGTGAAACATGTCAGGGATTCGACTGATGATGGTAAACTATGTGTGAACCATGTAAGGGATTCCACTGATGATGTCGAACCATGTGTGGAACATGCCAGGAATTCAACTGATGATGTCGAACCATGTGTGGAACATGTCAGGGATTCAACTGATGATGTCGAACCATGTGTGGAACATGTCAGGGATTCAACTGATGATGTCGAACTATGTGTGATCCATGTCAGGGATTCAACTGATGATGTCGAACCATGTGTGGAACATGTCAGGGATTCAACTGATGATGTCGAACCATGTGTGGAACATGTCAGGGATTCAACTGATGATGTCGAACCATGTGTGGAACATGTCAGGGATTCAACTGATGATGTCGAACTATGTGTGATCCATGTCAGGGATTCAACTGATGATGTCGAACTATGTGTGAAACATGTCAGGGATTCAACTGATGATGTCGAACTATGTGTCTGCCATGTCAGGGATTCTACTTATGATGTCGA
Source organism: Vicia villosa (assembly GCF_029867415.1). Lineage (NCBI taxonomy): Eukaryota > Viridiplantae > Streptophyta > Magnoliopsida > Fabales > Fabaceae > Vicia > Vicia villosa. The sequence continues at coordinate 191,582,404 of NC_081183.1, read as the reverse complement.
ACTATGTGTGATCCATGTCAGGGATTCAACTGATGATGTCTAACTATGTGTGAAACATGTCAGGGATTCAACTAATGATGTCGAACTATGTGTCTGCCATGTCAGGGATTCTACTTATGATGTCGAACTATGTGTGATCCATGTCAGGGATTCAACTGATGATGTCTAACTATGTGTGAACCATGTCAGGGATTCAACTGATGACGTCGAACTATGTGTGAAACATGTCAGGGATTCAACTTATGATGTCGAACTATGTGTGAAACATGTCAGGGATTCAACTGATGATGTCGAACTATGTGTCTGCCATGTCAGGGATTCAACTGATGATGTCGAACTATGTGTGATCCATGTGAGGGATTCAACTGATGATGTCTAACTATGTGTGAAACATGTCAGGGATTCAACTGATGATGTCGAACTATGTGTCTGCCATGTCAGGGATTCTACTTATGATGTCGAACTATGTGTGATCCATGTCAGGGATTCAACTGATGATGTCGAACCATGTGTGGAACATGTCAGGGATTCAACTGATGATGTCGAACTATGTGTGATCCATGTCAGGGATTCAACTGATGATGTCGACCTATGTGTGAAACATGTCAGGGATTCAACTGATGATGCCGAACTATGTGTCTGCCATGTCAGGGATTCAACTGATGATGTCGAACTATGTGTGATCCATGTCAGGGATTCAACTGATGATGTCTAACTATGTGTGAAACATGTCAGGGATTCAACTGATGATGTCGAACTATGTGTCTGCCATGTCAGGGATTCTACTTATGATGTCGAACTATGTGTGATCCATGTCAGGGATTCAACTGATGATGTCTAACTATGTGTGAAACATGTCAGGGATTCAACTGATGATGTCGAACTATGTGTCTGCCATGTCAGGGATTCTACTTATGATGTCGAACTATGTGTGATCCATGTCAGGGATTCAACTGATGATGTCTAACTATGTGTGAACCATGTCAGGGATTCAACTGATGACGTCGAACTATGTGTGAAACATGTCAGGGATTCAACTTATGATGTCGAACTATGTGTGAAACATGTCAGGGATTCAACTGATGATGTCGAACTATGTGTCTACCATGTCAGGGATTCAACTGATGATGTCTAACCATGTGTGAACCATGTCAGGGATTCAACTGATGATGTCAAACTATGTGTGAAACATGTCAGGGATTCAACTGATGATGTCGAACTATGTGTCTGCCATGTCAGGGATTCTACTTATGATGTCGAACTATGTGTGTTCCATGTCAGGGATTCAACTGATGATGTCTAACTATGTGTGAACCATGTCAGGGATTCTACTGATGACGTCGAACTATGTGTGAAACATGTCAGGGATTCGACTGATGATGGTAAACTATGTGTGAACCATGTAAGGGATTCAACTGATGATGTCGAACCATGTGTGGAACATGCCAGGAATTCAACTGATGATGTCGAACCATGTGTGGAACATGTCAGGGATTCAACTGATGATGTCGAACCATGTGTGGAACATGTCAGGGATTCAACTGATGATGTCGAACTATGTGTGATCCATGTCAGGGATTCAACTGATGATGTCGAACCATGTGTGGAACATGTCAGGGATTCAACTGATGATGTCGAACCATGTGTGGAACATGTCAGGGATTCAACTGATGATGTCGAACCATGTGTGGAACATGTCAGGGATTCAACTGATGATGTCGAACTATGTGTGATCCATGTCAGGGATTCAACTGATGATGTCGAACTATGTGTGAAACATGTCAGGGATTCAACTGATGATGTCGAACTATGTGTCTGCCATGTCAGGGATTCTACTTATGATGTCGAACTATGTGTGATCCATGTCAGGGATTCAACTGATGATGTCTAACTATGTGTGAAACATGTCAGGGATTCAACTAATGATGTCGAACTATGTGTCTGCCATGTCAGGGATTCTACTTATGATGTCGAACTATGTGTGATCCATGTCAGGGATTCAACTGATGATGTCTAACTATGTGTGAACCATGTCAGGGATTCAACTGATGACGTCGAACTATGTGTGAAACATGTCAGGGATTCAACTTATGATGTCGAACTATGTGTGAAACATGTCAGGGATTCAACTGATGATGTCGAACTATGTGTCTGCCATGTCAGGGATTCAACTGATGATGTCGAACTATGTGTGATCCATGTGAGGGATTCAACTGATGATGTCTAACTATGTGTGAAACATGTCAGGGATTCAACTGATGATGTCGAACTATGTGTCTGCCATGTCAGGGATTCTACTTATGATGTCGAACTATGTGTGATCCATGTCAGGGATTCAACTGATGATGTCGAACCATGTGTGGAACATGTCAGGGATTCAACTGATGATGTCGAACTATGTGTGATCCATGTCAGGGATTCAACTGATGATGTCGACCTATGTGTGAAACATGTCAGGGATTCAACTGATGATGCCGAACTATGTGTCTGCCATGTCAGGGATTCAACTGATGATGTCGAACTATGTGTGATCCATGTCAGGGATTCAACTGATGATGTCTAACTATGTGTGAAACATGTCAGGGATTCAACTGATGATGTCGAACTATGTGTCTGCCATGTCAGGGATTCTACTTATGATGTCGAACTATGTGTGATCCATGTCAGGGATTGAACTGATGATGTCTAACTATGTGTGAAACATGTCAGGGATTCAACTGATGATGTCGAACTATGTGTCTGCCATGTCAGGGATTCTACTTATGATGTCGAACTATGTGTGATCCATGTCAGGGATTCAACTGATGATGTCTAACTATGTGTGAACCATGTCAGGGATTCAACTGATGACGTCGAACTATGTGTGAAACATGTCAGGGAAACATGTCAGGGGAACTATGTGATCAGGGATTCATGTCAGGGATTCAACTGATGATGTCGAACCATGTGTGGAACATGTCAGGGATTCAACTGCCATTCAACTTATGATGTCGAACTATGTGTGAAACATGTGATTCAACTGATGATGTCGAACTATGTGTCTACCATGTCAGGGATTCAACTGATGATGTCTAACCATGTGTGAACCATGTCAGGGATTCAACTGGATTCAACTGATGACGTCGAACTATGTGTGAAACATGTCAGGGATTCAACTTATGATGTCGAACTATGTGTGAAACATGTCAGGGATTCAACTGATGATGTCGAACTATGTGTCTGCCATGTCAGGGATTCAACTGATGATGTCGAACTATGTGTGATCCATGTGAGGGATTCAACTGATGATGTCTAACTATGTGTGAAACATGTCAGGGATTCAACTGATGATGTCGAACTATGTGTCTGCCATGTCAGGGATTCTACTTATGATGTCGAACTATGTGTGATCCATGTCAGGGATTCAACTGATGATGTCGAACCATGTGTGGAACATGTCAGGGATTCAACTGATGATGTCGAACTATGTGTGATCCATGTCAGGGATTCAACTGATGATGTCGACCTATGTGTGAAACATGTCAGGGATTCAACTGATGATGCCGAACTATGTGTCTGCCATGTCAGGGATTCAACTGATGATGTCGAACTATGTGTGATCCATGTCAGGGATTCAACTGATGATGTCTAACTATGTGTGAAACATGTCAGGGATTCAACTGATGATGTCGAACTATGTGTCTGCCATGTCAGGGATTCTACTTATGATGTCGAACTATGTGTGATCCATGTCAGGGATTCAACTGATGATGTCTAACTATGTGTGAAACATGTCAGGGATTCAACTGATGATGTCGAACTATGTGTCTGCCATGTCAGGGATTCTACTTATGATGTCGAACTATGTGTGATCCATGTCAGGGATTCAACTGATGATGTCTAACTATGTGTGAACCATGTCAGGGATTCAACTGATGACGTCGAACTATGTGTGAAACATGTCAGGGATTCAACTTATGATGTCGAACTATGTGTGAAACATGTCAGGGATTCAACTGATGATGTCGAACTATGTGTCTACCATGTCAGGGATTCAACTGATGATGTCTAACCATGTGTGAACCATGTCAGGGATTCAATTGATGATGTCCAACTATGTGTGAAACAAGTCAGGGATTCAACTGATGATGTAGAACTATGTGTTTACCATGTCAAGGATTCTACTTATGATGTCGAACTATGTGTGATCCATGTCAGGGATTCAACTGATGATGTCGAAGTATGTGTGAAACATGTCAGGGATTCAACTAATGATCTCGAACTATGTTACTACCATGTCAGGGATTCAACTGATGATGTCGAACTATGTGTGAAACATGTCAGGGATTCAATTGATGATGTCGAACTATGTGTCTACCATGTCAGGGATTCAACTGATGATGTCGAACTATGTGTGATCCATGCCAGGGATTCAACAGATGATTGTAAACTATGTGTGAACCATGTCAGGGATTCAACTGATAATGTCGAACTATTGTGAACCATGTTAGGGATTCAACTGATGATGTCAAACTATGTGTCTACCATGTCAGGGATTCAACTGATGATGTGAAACTATGTGTGATCCATGTCTGAGATTCAACTGATGATGTCGAACTATGTGTGAACCATGTTAGGGATTCAACTAATGATGTCGAACTATGTGTGAAACATGTCAGGGATTCAACTGATGATGGTAAACTATGTGTGAACTATGTCAGAGATTAAACTAATGATGTCCAACTATGTGCGAACCATGTCAGGGATTCGACTGATGATGTCGAACTATGTGTGAACCATGTCAGGGATTCAACTTATGATGTCGAACTATGTGTGAAACATGTCAGGGATTCAACTGATGATGTCGAACTATATGTCAACCATATCATGGATTCAACTGATGATGTCTAACCATGTGTGAACCATGTCAGGGATTCAATTGATGATGTCCAACTATGTGTGAAACAAGTCAGGGATTCAACTGATGATGTAGAACTATGTGTTTACCATGTCAGGGATTCTACTTATGATGTCGAACTATGTGTGATCCATGTCAGGGATTCAACTGATGATGTCGAAGTATGTGTGAAACATGTCAGGGATTCAACTAATGATCTCGAACTATGTTACTACCATGTCAGGGATTCAACTGATGATGTCGAACTATGTGTGAAACATGTCAGGGATTCAATTGATGATGTCGAACTATGTGTCTACCATGTCAGGGATTCAACTGATGATGTCGAACTATGTGTGATCCATGTCAGGGATTCAACAGATGATTGTAAACTATGTGTGAACCATGTGAGGGATTCAACTGATAATGTCGAACTATTGTGAACCATGTTAGGGATTCAACTGATGATGTCAAACTATGTGTCTACCATGTCAGGGATTCAACTGATGATGTGAAACTATGTGTGATCCATGTCTGAGATTCAACTGATGATGTCGAACTATGTGTGAACCATGTTAGGGATTCAACTAATGATGTCGAACTATGTGTGAAACATGTCAGGGATTCAACTGATGATGGTAAACTATGTGTGAACTATGTCAGAGATTAAACTAATGATGTCCAACTATGTGCGAACCATGTCAGGGATTCGACTGATGATGTCGAACTATGTGTGAACCATGTCAGGGATTCAACTAATGATGTCGAACTATGTGTGAACCATGTCAGGGATTCAACCGATGATGGTAAACTATATGTCAACCATATCATGGATTCAACTAACGATGGTAAACTATGTGTGAAGCACGTCAGGTATTCAACTAATGATGGTAAATTATGTGTGAACCATGTCAGGAAGTCAACTGATGATGGTTAACTATGTGTGAACCGTGATACAGGGATTCAACTGGTAATGTTAAACTATTAGTAAACCATGTAAGGGATTCAACTGATGATGGTCAACTATGTGTGAAGTGTGTCAGGGATTCAACTGATGATTGTTAACTTTGTGTTAACCATGTCAAGGAGTCACGTGCATATGTCTGACTATGTGTGAAGCATGTTACAAACGAATTGTTGATGGTCAACTATGTGTTATCCATGTTACAGATGAATGGATGATGTCTAACTATGTGTGAAACATGTCAGGGATTCAACTGATGATGTCGAACTATGTGTCTGCCATGTCAGGGATTCTACTTATGATGTCGAACTATGTGTGATCCATGTCAGGGATTCAACTGATGATGTCTAACTATGTGTGAACCATGTCAGGGATTCAACTGATGACGTCGAACTATGTGTGAAACATGTCAGGGATTCAACTTATGATGTCGAACTATGTGTGAAACATGTCAGGGATTCAACTGATGATGTCGAACTATGTGTCTGTCATGTCAGGGATTCTACTTATGATGTCGAACTATGTGTGATCCATGTCAGGGATTCAACTGATGATGTCTAACTATGTGTGAAACATGTCAGGGATTCAACTAATGATGTCGAACTATGTGTCTGCCATGTCAGGGATTCTACTTATGATGTCGAACTATGTGTGATCCATGTCAGGGATTCAACTGATGATGTCGAACTATGTGTGAACCATGTCAGAGATTCAACTGATGATGTCGAACTATGCGTCTACCATGTCAGGGATTCAACTGATGATGTTTAACTATGTGTGAACCATGTAAGGGATTCAACTGATGATGTCTAACTATGTGTGAAACATGTCAGGGATTCAACTAATGATGTCGAACTATGTGTCTGCCATGTCAGGGATTCTACTTATGATGTCGAACTATGTGTGATCCATGTCAGGGATTCAACTGATGATGTCTAACTATGTGTGAACCATGTCAGGGATTCAACTGATGACGTCGAACTATGTGTGAAACATGTCAGGGATTCAACTTATGATGTCGAACTATGTGTGAAACATGTCAGGGATTCAACTGATGATGTCGAACTATGTGTCTGCCATGTCAGGGATTCAACTGATGATGTCGAACTATGTGTGATCCATGTGAGGGATTCAACTTATGATGTCTAACTATGTGTGAAACATGTCAGGGATTCAACTGATGATGTCGAACTATGTGTCTGCCATGTCAGGGATTCTACTTATGATGTCGAACTATGTGTGATCCATGTCAGGGATTCAACTGATGATGTCTAACTATGTGTGAAACATGTCAGGGATTCAACTAATGATGTCGAACTATGTGTCTGCCATGTCAGGGATTCTACTTATGATGTCGAACTATGTGTGATCCATGTCAGGGATTCAACTGATGATGTCGAACTATGTGTGAACCATGTCAGAGATTCAACTGATGATGTCGAACTATGCGTCTACCATGTCAGGGATTCAACTGATGATGTTTAACTATGTGTGAACCATGTAAGGGATTCAACTGATGATGTCTAACTATGTGTGAAACATGTCAGGGATTCAACTGATGATGTCGAACTATGTGTCTGCCATGTCAGGGATTCTACTTATGATGTCGAACTATGTGTGATCCATGTCAGGGATTCAACTGATGATGTCTAACTATGTGTGAATTTGACCATTCATCGTTTATATATATATATATATATATATATATATATATATATATATATATATATATATATATATATATATATATATATATATAAAATTGGCTTTTCAGACAAATTTAAATAATATAATTAGTGCATTGTCTTTAATTTATCATATTTATCATATTTATATATATATATATATTACTAATTTTAATGATTGATTTTTAAAACATATTTATTCTAATTATTTAATTTATCATTATCGCCAATTAAAAACAATAACAATATGATATAGAAGAATAATAATTTATTTTTTGTAAACTAATAAATAACTTATTCATAATATTCAAAATATATAAATTAGATAAATATAAAATAAAATTATTAATTAAAAGTAATATTTAAGTCTTATTAAGAAACGAGAGTTAAATATAAATAAATAATTATGTAATAATTTATTACACTAATAACTTTTATCAATACAAATATTTAAATTATACTAATATTTAAAATATTTTATTATTGCACTATTAATACACTGTCATTCTTCTCACAAATGTAAAGCTACCAATTTTTCCATTTTCACAAGCGGCAAATTATCCCGCCTACAAATTTTGCACTTTTCACAAGCGACGACAATTTATCCCGCCTACAAATTTTGTACTTTTCATAAGCGACAACTTATCCCGCCTATCTCCTTGTTTCCACCATCAAAACTCTCTTTTTTTTATAATCATTTTCAATCTCCTTATGTAAGAAACACACTTATATGATTTCGATCGTGTTGCTCCTTCAGAGAAGAAACGTTCTAAAATTCTCGATTTGGATTCCAAACTTGAGAAGAGTCTTTTCACCCCCTTCAGAGAGATCAAGGTTTTGATATTCTATTTAATCTACTTTTTTGGGGCTTCAATTCAATTCTTAGTTTTTTTTAGCTTTCCTGTTTCGATTTTAATCTCTTTCCGCATCGTAAAAATATATATATATTTATTTATTTTTGGGTTGTGTGGAAAAGGGTTTCTTAATTTCTCTGTTCTAATTTGTTCTAATGATATCTCTTGATCAATGTTGTAGAGTTCATGGAGTGGGAATTATAGGTTGCTATTGTTGTTGATTTAAAATTCTATTGTTTTATGTGTTGGAATTATGAACTAGATCCTGACTCTGGCTGTCCTTTAAGGTCAAGGTTCACTTAGTGTCCTTTGGAAAAGAATAATAATTCAACCACCAGAAAATGAAGATCTGCAACATATAGTCAAAGTGAGGTATCCTGATTTGGAGCTTCATGCAAGCGAACTTATAGGTATTGATTTACAATTTTGATAATATATGGTCGGCAATCTGTTTATTGTCTCGGCAGGTTCTCGTTAAGGTATTAAGAATAATTATAAGCTGCCTGTGCTATTGTTACTTTTCTTTTGATTAATGTCCATTTGGTTCTACATGGCAGGGATCTCTTAAAATGGTGTAAAAGAGTTACTGGGTTAGATTTTTGCTCTGATCTTAGCTTGTCAAAAGAGCAATGTAATTATATATACACAGAGGTCTGTTTTATTTTTTTGTTAACTTTTTTATTACATGTTTCAGAGTTACTTCATGTGTGTAGCTTGTATTTCATCTCGGGCTGTTGATGTATTTGCGGCCTTTCCAGCTTCATTTGATAACCGGTTATTAATAATGAAAGAGATAGGAAAGTTGTGGAAAACATGGGATTCTGCTGCTGAGACCTTATATCCCCTCGACAAACCAATATATCAGGTTTTATTTATTGATGTTTAGCCTTTGCTTCGTTAATTTGCCTCACCAGTTTCTAATTTATGATGGTAAATGCAGGATTCTGTCGCAGGTTTAAAAATAGGCCGGATTGAAATTGGCTTGGTTGGTATCCACATTGCAATATGTGCTTAACTTCTCTTGTTTGTAAACTATTGTAATGCTAGCACTTCTTGTGCTTTTCTTTAATTTGGCTTTTTCCAAAAAAGAGATGATGAACAACACGCCGACACCGTCGTCCAACACGCTGGTCAAGCCGTTGCTGAAGCGCCAAAATCCTTCAGGATCGCATACATCTCATACATATATCTCATACATATTCTTTGATTTTTCTATTTAATTTAATTTTTTGTGTGTTTAGAAATTGAATACAATTTTGGAAGAATCTTCATATATGTTTAAATGGAGTTGTTTACTCTGTTATTGCAGGCTAAAGCAGATGTTGTTTTCAAGTCACCAGAAGAAGATAGATCAACTCTGAATCTCCGAATCCTCACTCTGAGTTTTTCGGCTCCGGTTTTTCTCCCCCTTTGCAATGGATCTTAGATTTTCACTTATAGGTGTAGATTAGAGATTCCGATTAGGAAAATTATTGATTTTACGTTTCAAAATTTATGATTGATTTTCGATTTGGTTTATGCGTTAGAATTCTGAGTTAGGAAATTAGAGATTCAATTTGTTACAAATTCTGAGTTGTAATTTGTATGTAATTTGATCTTGATTCAATTTATGTTTGATTTCCTTTTCCGGTTTTGTTAAGATTTCTCTGTAATAAAGTTTTGATGATGAAAATAAAATCTTTCCTTTTTGAATTTCACAATTTCTTTGTTCTGGGCTTGAATCAGTAGTTGGATTAGGGGTTTTTTGTGATGCAGAAGGTTAGGGGTGGGGATGGTCGGCCGCCGTTGGTGATAGAGAAGATGAATAGTACTAGGGCTAGTTGACTTAGTCAATTGTTTAATAAATAAATAAAAATTAAATAAATATCTGAAACCTATATTAAATATTAATCAATTTTTTTTATTAATCATAAAGCTGGTAATAATAATAATTAATATAGTGATAATCTTTATCATTGAAAAAATCATCATTTTTATGTTGGTTAAAAAAACAAAAAAATCCATCCTAAAAATGTGAACAGCAAGCGCCCCTCTCCCCTTCTTACTTTTTTTTTTGACATTTTTTCATTAACAAATATTTGTAAATATTATTTGGACCAATATATTTGCTATATGTAAATATTATTTTTGTTTCGATATTATTTATAAAAATATTTTGATCAATCAAAAACTTATTTCCAGCTACTCATTAATTCGGAAGTATTTTAAATAAATTTATAAGAGACATATATTTCTCTTATTCACATTAATAACATATATTACTAAATTATTACATCAATAATATATAGCTCACTTTTACATATATTCTCTTAAAAATTATTATTAATAATATATAGCTCACTTTTACATATATTCTCTTAAAACTTATTGTATTTTAAATTAAAAATAATTTCAAAATAAAAATATTATTAATAAAAATAATTAAAAATAATAATATATTTTTTCTCGTGTTTAAATTCCTAAATTATTTTAAGTATAGCTACTTTTATTTTTTACTAATTGTACAAAAAAAAGTAATTATTATTGTTATAATGATCATATAGTACAAATTTAAAATTTAATACCAATTAATATATTTTAATAAAAAATTTAATACAATTATTGTTAGAATTTTTTTGTATTAATCAACAACTTATAAACTGACATATTTATTTTTTCGTCTTTTTAAATCAATGACACCGATTTTTTTATTAATTATTTTAATAGAATTTGGATCAAAATATTTCTTTACGCGTATATTTAAAAGATTAAACATATAATTTAATACATTATTAACAATTAAAACAAATTTTATAATTATTGTTCATATAATTTAATACTTAATATTATCATCAATTCAAAAATAGTATAACAAAAATTAATTGAATAATTTAACATTATTGTTAATTTACATAAATATTAAAATACCTTGGAAGTTGATAAAAATAGGTTCTAAATTTAAATAGTATATTTATCTTTATATTTGATAGGATGCATCTATATAAGACCGCAATGTCTTTGTAATTCTTTTTAATTATTATTTTTTAATCAATAACATAACATCTATTGTATTGTAAATATATTTTGTTGATTGAAAAATATCACAGTTTTTCCGTATTTGAAAAATAACACACTTTTTCTTATAATTAAATTAAAATTAAAATATTATTAATCTAAAAATTAAATACTATCTGTTTTTTACCGAATTAAATACTACTATCTTAAATACAAATTAACTATTATTTATTGTAATCTTAATAAAATTTTGCTTTTAATTGAAAACAAAGTTTTACAATGATTATGAATGAATTAATATGTTTAAAAACTTATAAATATAATAAATTGATTTAAAATATTATTAATAAAAATGTAAAAAAAAAATCATATTTGTAAGAGAAATAGTGTGAAACTAATTATTGTTAATAGTAGAATAAGTATAGGTCAAATTATTTAATATTTATTTATTTAATAGTAATAAATATATGTGAGAGATAAAGAAGAAAAGAGAAGATGTGAGAGATGGAGAGAGAAATGAGAGCAATTTAACATGAGTGTTTTATTGAGTGTGGAGAGATCTATAATAATAATGGTACACCTCATATCCAATGGCATATTCAATGGCTATGATTGATTTGAAAAAAAAAAAAAGAAAAAAAAATGGTCTCTCACGGTGAGAGACCTATGGACGTCTCTCACCTTAGACGGCGCCATAAACTACAGGCTAGACTTAAACTTTGAATTTTTTAAAAGATCGGATTCAGGCTTAACAAAGCCTAACTCGGCCAAGCCTATTTTCACTTCTATGAACACACGAGAACAAATAAATTACAATTAATATTATATGTACTCAATAGTCTAATATAATTAAATCACATCAAATTACGACTTTTTATAGATGTATTTCTATAATAACTTTACATATATTCATATGACCTAACTTGATTGGATGCAAATGAATTTTTTTCTTTCAAATATGAATGAATATACACTCATTAAATTATTTGAATAAATAGATTTTTTGGTAACAAAATGTAAAAAGCGTGGGACAAAGAGAGAGGACAATGTGAGAGGTAAAGTTGGGTCGCATGATCCTAGCATGGAGCCCACATGGTTGAAATAAATCATAATTACACGAAGACAATGTCATGATTTGCACGTGTTTATGGACCATACACATTTCAATCACACGAACTAACACAACACCAATAAAATTATATATCATGGCTTTAATCATGATGTATTTTGCCAATAAAAAGACAACTAATATGGTTAAATTTGGAAATCGATGACAGTTGTTATCAAACAGGTTGCTCACATGTAGTATCAAAGGTTGATTAGTATAGTTACTATCCTTCAACAATTATTGAGAGTTTGATTCTATGACTTTGTTAAAGTTCGTACGGTTATTTATTTTACCACATCAAATGATATATTTATAAAATCATATTGCTTCAAAATTGGATGAATGTTGATATGAGTGACAAATAGACTAAGATGAGCTATGTTTTTATGTTCTGATCTTGGTTGAGGCTTGATCCGTTCGGTTCCATGGTACTATATTTTTGAATTAGTTTGTTTATCTGGATCGTAAGATTTGTCCAATAGTAAGAGACATATTGGCCAATTATTCATCTAATGAATTTCACAATTTGTGTGTTTAATGAGATCTGTCGTGATAGATGAGGTAGAAAGTGATCTAGTGTTGCATTAAGTCAGGGGAACAACTCTCAAGGTCTCACAATAACATTCAATCATGTCTATTTTTAACTCCTGATTTCTCATACGATTGTAGTCCTTTATCTCCAAAGTGACTAATCTAATGAATATGTCTATTTTCAACCATATTTACTTATGAAGTCCATTCGTTAATAGATCTCTCAATCCTCAACCAATTTTTACCAATTTCTAAGGTGATCAAGCAAAAAAATAGATGTATAACATTATTTTACATAGTAAAATGCATTACTTCAAACCACTTAATTTTAATACAAATTACTACTTTTCATTAAACTTCACATTTCTTAATATAAAAAGGTTTACATTAAAGTACTACATTTCTCAATACAAAATACATATCAACACAAGTTTTTACATTCAACATTTTTAAACACAAATAAAAATAAAAATAAATCTAAGTATGACGCTCTACTCCTTGCAATCTTTCAATAAAACCTTAGGCGAGTTCTGTCACGTCAGGATGCTCAATGGAGGGAGAATAGAAGAAACTCTTCACTACTGGTAATTCAGATTTCTTCTTTTTCAATAAGATGTTTTTTCTTAGTGATTTCTCAAGTCTTTCAACTTTTGAACCTCTTTTTATTTCGGTCAAGAGGTTTCTTTTATACTCTCTAAATTTTAGAGAATTTTTTTTGTCATTGGATCACATGGCTTATGAATATTAATTATTTTGGCCCAATAAATTAAGCATATTCCTTCTCCTTTCCTACAAATAAGTTTCACGCACAATTACAAATAATATATATTTTATAACAACGATTTCACCCTCAGGTAACAAAAAACCAAAGTATAACTCCTGAAGATGCCATATTTTTTTATAAAAAAATATACAATTTATTTTGTCAGTTTTAGTTAAAACCGGGGGGTAAACTAATTCGGGATACATGCTTCGACTCCCATCAACTTTAGTTTATATTTTAATTCATTAAAAGTGCCGCGTACCAAAAATAATCGTTTTTTCACCTCGGTTATGTTTTCCAACTGAGGTGAAATTTTTTACACTAACATATATAGCTTAGCTTGTAGCTTTCAGTTTCATTTGGCTAAAACAAAAACAACACACTCAGAACCTTAACGAAGATCCCTAAAATCGATATACCTAAATACATATCATCTTCGATACAAAGATGATATGTGTTTAGGGGTCACGTTTGATATTTACCAGAATGAAAGACCCAAATAATTTCTTTCATATCTTTTTTTTTAGATCTGGTACGTCAAACATCATTACTCATGTTACATTAAGGTTGGTGTTGCTATTGTTGTTGTTGTTGCTGCTGCTATTATCATTGTTTGTTGTTGTTGTTGTTGAGACCCGAAACCCTAGAGGTTTAATCTTGTTGTTTAAACTGAAATTGATATTGTTGTTTAAACTAAGATTGATGTTATAAATTTATTATTGATGTTGTTGTTTAAACTAAGACTGATGTTATAAGTTTATTATTGATGTTGTTGTAGCTTTGTTGAGAGATTATTTTTTTAGTTGTTGTTTAATGTAAGTTTTTGTTTTTGAGTCGTTAGTGTTATTGTCATTGTTGTTTAGTTGTTTTACTTCCCAAAGTTATGAAACTCTATATGTTGTAGTTTAGTTCTTGTTATTGAGTTAGAGTTTGAGATTGATATTGAGATTATATTTTTATGATTCTTTGTGCAACTTTCATCTTGATCCTTCGAACATGTCAAAAGCACATTATAGTGACTAGCGTTTAAATAGGCACTCCCGTGTCCGTTTGTCCGCATTTTTTAATATGCACAGAAGGGAAAAATAAATGTGTATATATCTTTTTATGAGATTATTATTATATGTCGCCTTAAAAGTAATATTTTTTTAGACGCAATTAACATAATTAAAATCAAGATGATAAATATATATTTTAAAAGTGTTTTAGTGAAACAAAATCTCCCCCTCCCTCCCCTCTTCCTCTCCCTCTCTGTCCCTCCCTCCCCCTCCATCTCTCTCTCTCTCTCTCACTCCTCTTCTCTCTCTCTCTCTCTCTCTCTCTCTCTCTCTCTCTCTCTCTCTCTCTCTCTCTCTCTCTCTCTCTCTCTCTCTCTCTCTCTCTCTCTCATATCTCATCTCTCTCTCCTTCCCCCCTCTCCCTCTCTCTCTAAAAAGTATAATACTTGCACTAGAATTTTCATTTGCACTATTTCTAATAAATTGTCTCATATATTTCTATAGGTAGTAAGAAAAAAGTGAAAGAAGAAATAAATTTCAAGGATAAAAACTAAAATACAAACAAATAATTTTAAATTATATTTATTGTGTTTTATGTAAATTTAAACGCGCCAAACACAAAACAATATATAAAATATAATTATATGTCATCATCATTTAAAAGTTTCTATAATAAAAACATGATAAAAATAAATACTAACAAATTAACACAAATTATGTAGTGTGATTATATTTTTAATTTAGAACACCTCGTTATTTTTTTTGCAATTGAAGAGTAAAATATATTGTAATGTTTATGAGTTGTAATTATGCATGAAATGAATGAAACATAATGTGCAACACTACATAACACATGACACAGGTCAAATAAAATTAGGTGAATTCTTATCTACTCAACTCAAAAAGTTGGGTAAAATTACCTTTAATGTAAAATTTCTTGGAAACAACAAAAAGTGTACTATTTTATAATTAAGTAAATATGATAAAATTAAATGGAACTTTGTGATTGGTTAAAGGTATACAACCCAACATTTTGTGATGGTAAAGAAGTTGTCCCTGTAAAATTAATTGTGCCCTTTATAAGTTATCAAAATATAAAAGTATATCAACCTGAAATAAATTCCAAAAAGAAAAAGAGTAGAAAAAACAGTTTCTTTGTGCGTGCACTACTACTGTCAACATAATACTATTTCAATTGCGAAATTGGAAATCTATCGTAAAAAACCAATAATTTATTTCTACACCTTGAGTATATTCTTTCTCCCCAGTTTGACATTCTCTTGATCTTTCTTCTCTAGCCACGCTTCCTATAAAAATACCTATGGTTTCCAATAAAATTTAGTAGTCATGATTTTGCAAGAAATTGATAAATCAGTGGAAGAGGGAGTTGTTTTGGAGAAACTAAAGGGAGGAGTTATATTGATGTAGCAGTTTTTGTTAATAGAAGTTGACAAACTTATAAAAGCAGTTAGAGAAAAATCATGATGCAATTATAATTTGTATTAAATGTAAGTGTTATATTAGGAATAATTGTAGATTGTGAAGGTTAAAATAGAAAAGAAAATAGACTAGCCCAAATCTCCCTATCCCCTTTATATATATAGTTATAGATATAGTTATAGATAAAAATACAGTTGAGTTTATCATATCTAATGTTGATTGTTTGTTTCACTAACCCCTCTTTGAACATATAAACTATTAAATTGATTTTGGAAATAATCATATGAAAAATTATGCTGTATTTAAAATATATCTTATACTGATTAATATTTTTCTAACATTTTGCAATTGATCATTCCTCTCATGTTCTTTTATAGGTAAAATCTCTCCAATACTTCTAGTTTTCTTTCAAATTTTTCTCATACTTGTTCATTTTCAAAGCATCAAATTTTATGCTTTCAAGAATGAATTAGTAGAAAGTCATTGAATAAAGAATTTGTAACAATGAATAGATTTTAACCATTAAAAAATGTGTGATGAATGATGAGTTATATGATGCTAAAAAATCATTGATTAGTGTACGTTTTTTGGTAAATGTAACATAGTTGTTCATATAATCATTTTTCTAACTACTTTGACAAGTTATATGTTTATTAGAACTTAGTGAAATAAGCAAATTCATATTAGATATGATGAACTCAATTATGTTTTCCTTCACTATTTTTTATTCCTTGCCTTTAGGTATTAGATATGATTATGTAAAAAAAATAGACTAGATCTGTCTTTTTTTAATTTTCTTCTTATTGAGAAGGCATTGGTATAGTCCCTCCTTGTCATGTATTATTAATCTTTCTTATTGAGAATGTCAGCAAGTTTATAATTAAATCTAACATACAAAATCTAATATAATAATAATAATAATAATAATAATAATAATAACAACACTAATAAAAAATTATTTATATCTTGATAGACATAATTTTTTATGATATGTAGTTTTCCTTTTTAACTAATTAACTAGTAACAAACCCGTGCATATGTACGAGTTCCGGTTTGGTACGCACATTTGTTTACATAATTATTTATTTTAAATCAAAATCAAAATTCTTAGATCGTAAATACTATTTTTCGTATATAAAAATATGTAGATGAATCATAGATTTTTTCCCGTAAACAAATATTATTTATGTTTAGGTATTATTTAAAAAAAAATTGGATCAATAATAAATTTTTGTATATAAATTTTTTTTGGATCAATAATAATTTTTTTCCCTTATACCATTTTTTAATCAATTTTTTGAGTCACAAATAACAATTTTCATATATAAAAATATTTAGATCATTAATAGATTTTTTCCATATACATATATTATTTATGTTTAGGTATCGTTTACAAAAATATCCGAATAAATTGTAAATTTTCGTATATAAAAATATTTAGATCAATAATAATTTTTTTCGTATACTTTTTTTGAATAAATTTTTTGAGGATCATAAATACCATTTTTCACATATAAAAATATTTAGATCATTAATAGATTTTTCCTATATACAAATATTATTTATGTTTAGATATCGTTTACAAAAATATCTGAATCAATTTTAAATTTTCGTATATAAAAATATTTAGATCAATAATAGTTTTTTTTTTCCGTATACTTTTTTTTGAATAAAAATTTATCATAAATATCATTCTCATATATAAAAATATTTAGATCAATAATAGTTTTTTTCCCGTATACCTTTTTTGAATAAATTTTTTTTTGGATCATTAATACCACTTTTCATATATAAAAATATTAAATCATTAATAGATTTTTCCCATATACAAATATTATTTATGTTTAGAATTGTTTACATAAAAATATTTAGATCAATAATAGTTTTTTTCCCTATATAGCTTTTTGAATAAAATGTTTTTGGATCATAAATATAATTTTTCGTATATAAAAATATTTTGATCAATAATATATTTTTTTCCATATACAAATATTATTTTCGTTTATTTATCATTTTAAAAAAAATCTGAATCAATAGAATTTGACTATAAATAATAGTAGTATGCTACAATTGAATAAGTAATACACTTTTTTCCCTTATATATATATATATATATATATATATATATATATATATATATATATATATATATATATATATATATATATATATATATATATATATATATATATATATATATATATATATCATATTTACATTGATATCATATATTTGTGAAATGTAATCAATAACAAATAATTTTTGTAATATTCAATTGTGCAAGCATTATTTTTATTGTATACACTTCATTAATGACATATATTAATATAATAATATTTTGAATCATATAAATTAAAGTTAATGATAAGTGACACACATTTTTGTATTTTATCCAATAACACACATTTTCAAGTATATTTTTAAATTCATTTTAAATGAAATATTTTTTTTAAAATAAAAATTATTATTGTTTTCTTAAAAAATATTGTATCGTAAAATAAAAATTATTTCAAATTATATTTCTTCGTTATTAATATTCAATTATTAAAGTTAATTTTTAAAAATTAAATATTTCTTTAAATGTAAATTAACAATAATTTAAAATGATTATAATAATTTTTTTATTAAAAAATAATTTATTAGAATATTTTTATTAATTATTTATTATAAATAATAATAATAATATAGTAATAAAAAGTAAAAAGTAAAAAGTGAGTTGGAAAGTGAAAAATGAAAAAGTGAAAAGTAAAAAGTGAGTTGGAAAGTGAAAAATGAAAAAGGGAAAAGGGAAAAGTGAAAAGTGAAAAATGGGTTGAAAAGTAAAAAGTGAGTTGGAAAAAATCAACCAAAAACATTTTTTGCCCATAAATTATTAATTTAGACTAAGATAACAAAAGGGTATTTTGGTGATTTCCAAAGCAGCAACTTTTCTTATATAATAAATAAACTTCTAAAAAAAAGTCTTACCTTTCTTTATTTTTAAAAAAGTTCGATTTGAGTTAAGCTTTTGCTGCAAAAGTTAATTTTATGACGTATATACCAAATAGTCAAAACCATTGCATACTAGATCAAAGTTAAACCAAAAGATAATATCTTCCCCCAATTAACTCTTTAACCTCTCAAACACCTCAAAATTTGACATCAGAATAGGCATCTACAAACCCACCAACTTAAAAATCCTACATCAAAAAGAGGAAACTATATCATAATGAAAAAATAAATGAACCAATTGACTCAGCCTGACCTAGGCACACGACTTATCCTACCCCGATGTCCTCCTAAATAATCCATTGTCTCACAAGTTTAAGCCTAGTTGCTAACATGTCCTTCAACAATAACCAAGAAAAATAGTTACTTTGGAAAGCGCCAAACTCTTTCGATTTTTAGCTAACCCCTTAACACACCACATATCATACTTCGTTCCCCAACAACTGAAAGAGAAATACAATTATAAGTTAGCCTCACCGAAAACCCAATTAAAGTTTTAGATTCCAACCCAATCGTCGTCTTTATCCCGCTTAACCATCCCCTCAATCAAACTAAACAATACCTCCAATAACTCTACCTCCCCAACCAACAGTGGTCCAAACCCTTGGATTCATTCATGTAGGTATATGTCTCTCCACAATGAGAGCACCAACTCAGAAGGACTATTTTTAGCCAAAGAATCACAAACATATTCTTCCAAGAAGAAATCCTCTTCGTGACCAACTTAACCATGGGTTCCCAAGTTCCCTCTTACCAAAGAGTAGTACTCACCAGAAGCATAAGTACTTAAAAGGAAGAAGCCCAATTTTACATTGTAAAAAGTTATTAGAAAAATTCCAAAAAGAACCCCCAACATTAACATCAATCATAGAACTCTTGGAAAATATCACCTTCATACCACAAGTCACCCATAGTTGTCTCCCCCAAAATATATGTATTATTTGTGTACTAAAGGTAAGACACCTATAACCCTCATGAACCTACTATGACCCTAAAGAAAGCCTCAACCGTGTTACCCTCTTAACAACTACATTGAGCCCTCCACCATAAAATGGAAGAGAAAATTAGACAAAGAATATCTTTTCTTAAGCCCCATCTTAATATTTATTCCCTCTATTGAACAACCATTCACTAAAACAAAAAGGCTACTAGAAAAAAATGCATGCTCTAGTCCAAGCCCTCCATCTCCCATCAAGAACAAATCTCCGTAACATATACTCTATAAACGTCCAACTAAAAAAATCATCTTTCTTTCCAAAGTCCAATTTAAAGATAAAGCAATCCTTCTTAGAAACCATGGCAAAATCAATCATCTCATTCAAAGTCGCCACACCATCCACCAACTGCCTACCGCTTAAAAAACCTAATTGCTCAAGAGAAACTATTTTTCCATCACATATGTCATTCTAGTAGCCAACACTTTAGAAAACAACTTATATAGGGACCTAAGTAGAGAGATAGGTCTAAACTCCCCAAATTACAAAAGGGCATTCACCTTAGAGATGAGAGTAACAAAGAAAGAAGTTAAACTCATAAGAAGGACAACGTTCTCAAAATATTGATCAAACATGATATAAACATCCTCTTTGATTTAACCTCATAATTTCTTATAAAAATCAAAATTGAACCCATCAGAACCGGAATATTGCTTTTGTCCATCCCAAAAACCACAACATCTTCTTCCGTCGAAATAAAACTTAACAGACAGTGAATTGGCTTCCTTGGTTGAGAGACAAGGGACAAATACTCCAATAATATTAGGCCTAAACTAAGACCTTTCTAAAAATGCTCCTTAAAATACTTAGTAACCTTTGCCTAAATGTTATTGTCTCTCTATATCCACCTATCACCCACCTTAAGAGCAATAAGTCTATTCATCTGACTTCTCTGCTTAACAAATAAATGAAAATTATTTCGTATTAGTGTCCTCCTTTTTTAGTCAGGCTAACCTTGATCGATGAAAAAGAAAATAGTCACGACATCTAAGGATTTTTCCAAGCTATTGAGACTCCTGCAACCTATCCTTTAACTCACATGACATCAAGGATTCCCACTTAGGTCTAAGCTCCCAAAACTCAATCTTATCCACATAACTCTTGATCTTGTAATCCAAAGTCCCAAACACCTCTTTATTCAAAACTTTGAGAGACACTTTATGGTATTTTAACTTATCCCTAAGAGAGCAAGCCATCCACTTTGCCTCCGAAATGACACCTTAGGTAGGGATGAGAATAGGCCAGGCCGGACTACAGAGGCCTATGGCGTAGCCTATTTATGGCCAGGCAAGGTCAAACCTATTTAATAAAAAGGTCAGACTTAGACTTTTTTAAAAGCCAATTTAATTAAATAGGTCAGGCTTAGGCTATTAAAAAAGCCTATGAAGCCTTATAGGACTACATATATATATATATATATATATATATATATATATATATATATATATATATATATATATATATATATATATATATATATATATATATATATATATATATATATATTAAAAATAGTTTAAATAGATTAGCCTATATATGCATATACGAGACGACCTATAAGATTTCTTAAGTAATATGGATTAATTGAAAACCTTAATGAGAACCAGGCTTTTAAATAAGCTTTCAGGCCAGGCCAGACTTTTAAAAGGCCAGGGCAGGCTGGAAAAAAAAGCCTATAGTAGGCCATAGGCCAGGCTCATGCCTCGTAAGTTTATCGTAGGCCAGGCCCAGGCCTTCTAATGTCTAGCCTAGCCTAACCTATTTCCACCCCTAACCTTAGGAAACCCGAACCACCTCACCAAAATTAATATTACCCAGCCAATAATTGTTAAACTTAAACGACTTAGGTCCCTAGAGTAGGGAAGAATACTTAAGAAAACCAAACACTGGTTACAAACATCTCCAAGGAAGGTCCAAAAACAACCATTCCATCACTCCTCCTCCCAACCATCTGAAACTAGAACATTGTCCAACATAATCATAGACACCCTATAAGAATGAAACCAAGTGACCTCTTTCCTAACAAGGAAACTCCATCAGTCCCATATGCTCAGTAAATCCACCAAACTCAATATTTTATAACAACCTGAACACCTTATCCATTTTCTTTCATTAGAATTAAGGGAAGAATTAAAGTCGCCCTAGACATACCAAACCAACCCATGGAATCTATGTCGAACATGATCCAAATAAGCCCACACACGAGTCTTTTGTCAACTAGAGAACACTTCAAATACACATTCACCAGAGGTAAACAATTCTATGTGTGGAAAACGAGCATGTAGGGCCCGTTTAAGCACATCCCGTAAAAGCCCACAAAAAATATCATCCTTGTTTTATGACGTGGAATATCACACTACAAGAAAATTTGTCTACAGCCATGTGATTCAGTAAATTGAAATTTACGTGACTAAAAAGGAGGTTTGCGGCGTGAAAATCACGTCACTAAATATTTAAAATAATAAATGTCAGATTTTCGCATGGGGGAAATTGTAAAATTTTCAAAAAATTATTTGTGACATGTATTTCACGTCGCTAACCAAAATTCAAAATTTTTTTAAAAAAAATTGAGTGGGAAATGTTGACCGTTTGAATTGATAGGGCTAACAACTTTAATGTTGCGTTATGGTTTCCACGTTGCTAAAACTATGTCATTCTGACACCTGACAATTGTGGCGTGATTTCAAGTGGCAAGTTTGTAGCATAATTTTCACGTGGCAAGTTTTCTCTTCCCTACACGTTTTCAATTTCCCAAAATCTCTTCCCGCTTTTTATTTTATCCACTAGAACTTTTCCTCTTCTTCTTTCTCCATTGAATCCCCTCCACCATTTTTTTCTTCTTTCCCCCCTCCACCATTTTTCTTCCACCAAAATCCGGACTACCACATTCATTCAAAAGTTAATATATTTTAAAATATTGTTAAGGTTGAAACTATAAATATACTCCTTCTTCTTCTTTCTCCCCTGCCATCATTTCGTTTTCTTTTTTATTTTTTAAAATTATTTTTTTTATTTTTTAATTCATATATATATTTAAAATCAGAATAAAAAATATAAATATGTTTAATTCAAAAATTTTAGTTTTTAATTTCTTATGTTTAATAAATATGTTTAAATATTTTTTATATTATATTATATATATATATATATATATATATATAATTAAAATAAATAATGTATACTATTTATTTATTTTAATTTAAAATCCGAAATTTATATATATATATATATATATATATATATATATATATACTATTTTCATTTTAATATTTTTTTTATTAAATATTTTCTTATAAACACGTAATATATATTATATATATTTTTATAATATTAAATTTATGTAGACATTTGTGGCGTGATTTTCACGTGGCAAGTTAGTGGCGTGATTTTCACGTGGTAAACTTCTGACAAATAGCAGACCAAACCTATAATCTATGTTAAAATTTGTGACGTGATTTTCACGTGGTAATGTGTTGCAACGTGAATGTCTTGTGGTAACGTTGTGGCGTGATTTTAATGTTGCAAATTGCCACGAGCGCTTCTGCCACATGTTTGCACATGTCACTAATTGATGGATTGTGGCGTGAAATTGGTGTTTATGGCGTGATTTTCACGTAATAAATGTTTTTTATAGTGACAAATGTTATTAGAACATCATAGCATATTAAGAACTCATATGCTTTAAACACACCAAAAAAACTATTAAACACACCAAAATCAGATCATGATAATATAAAAACTCTAAAATTAAAGAAATATTCATGATTATTGTTGAATGACAACATAGACTGGGACTATGTGAAATTTGTTAAAGCATTATAAACTCTTCTCTCTCACGTGAAATGACGTTAATACAATCACACTCTTCTAAACAAACATTTATTTTAATTATATGTGTGATTTTTATTTAAAACACTGATATGAAATAAACTTTTAAATAAACTATAACTTTTAAATTTTTAAAATGTGGGGATTTGATCTAAAAATAAACTTATCTGAGACAAAATGCTACAGACCTTAAATTTTTTAACTTGAAAAAACTTAATGCTTATTTTTACTTTAAACCGTATGTCTACTTGTTTTCAAGGACAAATCATGAATAAAATTTACATTTAATCTTAAAATGCTACTTGTTTCCATTTGGCTTAGTTGGAACCCTTTTAAGCTTGGAATATGATGGAAAAGGACTCTTGATAGTACTAATTACATTGCTGATTGCTTTATAGAGTGCCACAGAAAATGAAATGTAGGCAAAATGATTGTTTGTATGGAAATATAGTCCCAACTATCTTTATAATATAGTGCACTAATTATAACTCATGACTTTATGTTAATTCTCTTTTCCTTTTTCCTTTTTCTCGAGAAAGAGAAAGTTGAAAGCATGATCGCATATATGGCATGAAATATTTGTCACTTCATGCAATAGAAAAGGTGGTTTTGTAAAATGGATGACAGTCCAAAGACAATTGAATTGATGGTAAAATTCAATCCTTTTCAGATTTTCCTGTTAAAACTTTTTCTCTCTTATATTCCTTGTTAGGCTTTTTCTTCTTTCTTTTACTTACGATTCACCACTTTGTGTTGTTGTATGCACGAACTCAAAGAGAGTAATAAAGCTTTGACTACTTTACCAAAGTCTAAACGCATATCTAGTACTTCATCATCATGTTTTAGCTTTTTCTTTTAAGCAATTAAGATAAATAAGGTAAAGATTCAAAATTTCACCAACAGAAAATAAAATATAAATGTAACTAACAATTGATTCATCAAATTGGTAAGAGATTTAAAATTCTTAGGCAAGTGGTTAAGGGTTAGATTATTGACTCTTGCTTATAGTAAAAATTCCTTTAGTTAAAGAGACTTCATTCATCTTGTATGTGTCTGTTTATACCTAAAATTAAATAAAATGTTTATTGAAAATCGACAAATTTAGAGTGAGTCGATGGTCTATTGATGTAAGTATATTGAGGAAACAAAAGAAGACAATTGGATGGAAATAGATTGACATTCCTAGTTTTAGTCTATTGATGTGTATGCATCATATTCTACTTGAGGATGAGGCGAAATCAATTAGGCAACCCCAAAGGCGGCTTAACCACTTGATTTTGGATGTTGTGAAATTGGAGGTGACCAAACTCTTGCAAGTTGATATAATATACCCCATCTCTAATAGTAATTGGGTAAACTCAGTACATTTGGTTCCTAAGAAAATCAGACTAACAGTGGTTAAAAACCAGAACAATGAGTTGATTCCCATTATAATGCAAAACAATTGGAGAGTATGCATTGACTACAAGAAACCAAATCAAGCAACAAGAAATGATCAATTTCCTTTCCCTTGATTGATCAGATGCTAAAACGATTAGCTGATGAGTAATATTATTGTTTTCTTGATGGTTTTCAGATTAATTTTAGATTAAAATTGCATTAGAGGACTGAGAAGTGACCAAATTCACTATCTCCTTCAAACAAAATTCCTACAAAAGGATGTCCTTCGGCGTGTGCAATGCTCCTAGTACATTCCAACGATGCATAATTAATACTTTTGTTGCTTTTATAAAAAAAAATATTGAAATGCTTAAGGATGATTTCTCTAATTAACAACTTTCATGAATGTGTGAGGTAACTCCTTTGTTGATTTAATTAATTTTCTTATTGATTTAGTACTTCTTGCAAATGCATCTAAAGAAAAAATTTACAATCTTAAAAGTGATGCAAAATACTTTGTGTGGGATGATCTATCTTTGTGGAAATTTCGTAATGGTCGGGTCATTATGAGATATGTTCCCTACCATGAGGTTAGGTCTATTTTGAATTTTGGTCATGCCTCTCAGGGTGGGGGAGACTTTGGTCCTCACAGACAACAAGAATATTCATAGATTTAGGTTTATTCGTTTCCACCATTTTTAAGGATGCTTATGAAACTTACCACACTTTAGAAGATTGTCAAATAGTAAGAACATCAATCACCCGCAGGAGTGAGATGCCTCAACAACCTACACTTTTTTGTAAAGTGTTTAATGCGTGGGGGAATTGAATTTATGTATCATTTTCCTATATCTTCTGGTTTTATTTAGATTTTCTTATTGTTGATTATGTGTCAAAGGAGGTGGAAACAATCTACACTAAGACTAATCTACACTAGGACTAATGATTATAGAGGTATTGCAAATTTTGTACAAGTCAAATTCTTTTTTTACAGGTTTGGAATTCCCCGAACCATCATAAGTGACCAAGACACTCATTTTTGTAACCGCACAACGGAAATCTTTCTTCGAAAGTATGAGATTGTGTACAAGGTCTCTACACCATATCACTAGAGTCGTTAAAATGGGCTAGCCCATATGGACCAGCCTGAAAAATCCGATCAAACATAGGGCCTTTTGTAAGGTTTTTTTAAGTAGGCCTTAAAAAACCGGCTACCCATTAAGGCTAGCCTGTATGGGCCCCAGGTAGCCCGTTTGCCCTCGTATATATAAAAATTGTATCAATGTTCATGTTGTTTCATTCAAAAACCACACAGTATATTATCACACTTCATGAAATTTTATAACTTATATCACATTTAATTTTTGTATATAATCAAGTTAATGTTTAATCCTTTAACGTTTTACTTTAAAACTTTCTCGTATTCTATTAATTTGTGTTATGTTGGATATTTTTGTATTATTTTAAACAATTTTAAACTTGTATTATATTTAAAGACATGTTGATTATTTTTAAAAATAATATAGTACATAAAAATGTATTGTATTTAAAATAATATACTTTATATAATAAATATTATGTAATTTTTTTATTTTAGTTTAATAAAAAATAACAAATAAATGGTCCTTTTAAGGTTGGGTAGCCCGCAATCTAGCTAGCCAGAGCTTGAGTAATATATTTTAAGTCAATATTATAACAAGGCTTTTTTTGCTTTGCCCAAAAAAGCCTGAAGCCCATAAGGGCCTACTTTTTTAGGGCCGCATAACACATTTTGACAGCAATACATATTACCCACAAACTAATAGAGCAAGTTGAGATCTATGTTGTACCCCAAATTTTGACCTTGGGATCTCACTCCATTTTGATATTAGTGAGTTTATCATCATCATTGTCATTATTATTATTGTTCATATATCATTTGCTAACCAAAAATATATAAAAAAAAGATTTGTGTTTATTGCTTGTTACTGAAGGTAGGTGACTGATCATGAGACTCAGCAAAATTAGGGTTTTGAGACCCACAAAGGAGCTCAAACATCCTCATATTCTCAAGTGATTCCCTTCATAAAAATCCAAGCCCAAGTGTGACTCAATTCAAGATCAACAACTTCCAATTTCATCTAGTGCACAAATTAGGGTTTTTGACCTAATTCATCTAGGAGTTGACTTTTAATCAGGACATGACTCCATGGTTCAAATCATGATTCAATGGTCTCCAATACTTTATTATAATCCACCCACATCATTCACTTGATTGGAAGAGCTTGATTCAATTGATACTTTGCTTTTGAGAAATTTGGTCAATCATGGACTTTTGAAGATCAAAATCATGAATATATGATTATTGACGTCATTTGATCAAGAAAAATCAAGAAAATCAACCAAGAATAAAAAAGTCAACAAAAGTCAAAATTGGAAAATTTAGAATTTTCCAAGTGTTTTATGCATACAAGGCACCAATTTGGAACATCAAGATCCAAAAGGAATTTGGAAAAACTTCCAAAATGAAAGTTGTAGATCTCAATCCAAACTACAATTTTGCCACATATAACATTTTTCCAAAAAAATCAACCATTTGAGAGATATGGGCTCATGAAGTGTTTGAAACTAGATTTCTTCCAAATTTGTGACCAATTCTCACCAAGATGCAACATGAATGTGAGAAATCTTCCAACACCAAATTTGTAGTCCTTGTTACAAGCTTTCCAAAGAGTCTTATAGCACAAAAATCCCATGATTGAGCTAAGAGATATGCATTTATGAAGAAGACACCATATATAACACTTGAACTCAAGTCATGAACATGAAGAACCAAGTTTGCAAATGCAATTCAAATATACATAATCCTTGTTTGCAGACCCTCTTGCTTGTTCTAAACACCATAATTAGAGGATTACACTTGCTTTTGAGATATTATCCAAGTGATTTTACCATTTCTCATTGAATCATTCTATTTCAAGCATAAAGCCATGACTTCCATTTTTGAAAAGTGACTTTAATCACCAACAACTCTTACTTGGAGCTTCCAACTTGTTTCTTCTGTACCAAAAGCAACATAAACCCAACAAGCAACAACCTAAAACTCATAAAAGCCTCCTAAGTTATGTTTAAAGTTTTGCAAGTACCATTGGAACCATGATTTTCATGGTTTCTTCACAAAGAAGCAAAACAAGTCAACTTGAGTTTGAAGTAATTTTTTGATATGATTTTTCCTCCCACAAACCCCAAATCATGCCTATAAATAGAGGTCTTTGCTTCTGAAATCAAACACACAAAAATCTCATTTTCACTACCTCATTCAAAAACTCCATTTTTGCACTTTGCACAAATTTGTAAATTTTGAGTTCCCTTCAAGTTCTTTGCAAACTAACCAATCAAGCACTTTATATACACCATATAGAAGCTGTAGAAACTTTAAGTTTGCAACTGTAACACAATTACCATCATCCTCCACTTTTAACTTTCTTCACTTGCAACTCAAAGTGAACAAAA
The DNA here is from genome assembly GCF_029867415.1 of Vicia villosa. Lineage (NCBI taxonomy): Eukaryota > Viridiplantae > Streptophyta > Magnoliopsida > Fabales > Fabaceae > Vicia > Vicia villosa. The sequence goes on along the minus strand of NC_081183.1, from coordinate 191,553,508 downwards.
AGTTCCAAGCACTCTCAAAGCCAATTAATCATCCCATTAGCTTCACTAAGGTGTTAGGATCCTTATATTGCTTCTGGAAGTTGATTGAAGAGGCATTGGACCTTCTCCAATAGGTAAGTTTTTTGCATTTTGGAACTATAATATTTGAGCATCATTTTGAACATTTCTTGATACTATTCTGCTTGTTTAATTGTCACGAATAAAGGCCCTATTAAAATAGGCATTGGTTGAGCTTGTGTGCAATTTAATTTAACTTTGAAAAAATTAAGTTTTTTTTTGTTTTGAATAAAATTCGTGAGTTATAGTGAAAATAAATGAAAACTAAGATCATATTTAAAATCCTTGCGAAATTTTGAATGAATGGTATATTCTCTTTCGATTTTTGGTGCTTAAATGGAAAAATACGAATATGATAAATGTTAAAAAAAGCTACAGTGTCTGTGTGCTTGAGGAAGAAGATGAAGTTTGGGTTTTCAAATTTTCATAAACTTGTTTATTTTATTTTGAATGGAAGGCGTTTTATAAATGACTAAATCGTTTGTCCCAGTGGCAACAGGGTGCGTTTTAAGGCTTTTGTCTTAAAGGGAGTAGGTTTGAATCCTCCCTTTAGCACTTTTGAAACGTTATTTTCATTTTCAATCATTTACCACTCATTTTACTTTGTATTGAATTGATTGAGCCTTATGATTAAATGTAAGCACCTGCCCAATGGTTAAGGTTTTGAGTTGCAAGCGTGAGGGCACAAGTTCAAGTCCCACCAAGTACAAACCTTAATTTTAATCAGATGTTTTATTCATTCATTTTCTAGTCTAACTTTAACATTTTATTAAAAATAGAAAAAACAATCATTTTAACCTAATTTTTTTGCACACCCTCTATTTATTTTATCTATTTTGAGAATATATTTTAAAATCTCAAAAATATTTATTATTTAGTCATTTAAAAATTAAATAAAAAAAACAAGTCTTTTATACTTTTAAAAATCTTTTAAAATCAATTTCTTTTTAATATTTTCGCCAAGTAAATTGTATATACTTTTGTGTGAATCAATTAGGGCTAAGTTAAAGTCGTCTTGATGATACCATATTCCCTTAAACCAACTATTCTCTAAGGTTTGGCTTTTAATCAATTTTAAAATCAATTAGGTTTAGGTGCATCAAAACCCTAATTTTTAAACTCCTTTTGATCTTTAGCTTCACCATGTTAATATAACTTGTAGCTTTGATCTTTTCCCACTTATATACTTGTACATATACTTGCTTATTTTTATCCTTGTACATTTGTACTTTGTTTATAATATTACTTTTGTATATATACATTGATTACTAACCAACGTGCATAAGATGTTATCCATCCATCATCACATCATATCCATTCATACATGAAATGATCTTGAGGTATTCACGATTGATTGCTTAAGATGTTGCCTAAAAATCCAAAGGAATGAAAATGGTATTAACTAAAATTGTCAAGGTACTCAATCTCTTTTCCATCTCTTTCACTTTGTGCTTAGTATCATTAAATCTCTGCACTCCACTTGTTTTGAAATGATTTTGTATTGTTAAAGTTCAATATCCAAAAAGATTTTTGCCACTTGGCCTTTTATTTTCCTTTTAAGGGGAACTACAAAAGCTCTTACTTTTCTATTGCACTTAAGGGGGGTATGTAGACACAAGATGCGATATCTTGTCGAGCTCACTTTTAAAATTTCTTTTCTCACCCTCTCACTCTATTTAAACAAAAACATATAAACATTTTAATAGCAATAATATCAAATATATATTTCAAAAAGGTTCCTACGGAGTACCGTAGATGTGAGGGGTGATAATACGAAATCCCCTTGCATAACTAACCCCCGAACCTAAGATCTCTGTTTATTTTATTAGTTTTTAAAAAATTTCTATGAATTTTATTTCGCTCTTTTTCTCATTTTCTTTGGAAACAATAAGCACGGTGGCGACTCTGTCAAAATATCTGAACTAAGTCAATCAATAACTTTAGTCTCAACTTTTCACCGCTACAACTACAAATATCAAGTATCAAAGCTTTAGCATCACCCGAGAAATCAAAGAAATATAAACAGACATCAATAATATTCGACAAATCTATTGCGCATCAACAAGTGATTAGTAACGTCACATCCAAAGAAAAAATGTCAGTAATCTTCTACTTATTAGAATTTAAAATATATAAATATATAGATAGATATCTACATTAGTTTGATTACTATACAAGTCTCAAATCCATAATTACTTCAAATACTATTTTGGTTTGATAATCACAAGTTTAAATAAAATTTAGTAATGATTATTCAAAATCCACATTTGATTTGGTCATTGTGGAAGTTTTAAAATCAATGACTACTTCAAATGCTATCGCAAATATTTTTATTAAATAAAATTTACCAAAAAAAATATATATACAAAACTTTCTTCTGAAAAATATATATTCTTTTATTTCTTAATCACATCAGCCGTATCCTAAACTGGAAATCTTCGCCTTTGTGTTTCCGTTTAAGAGTTTTCTCATGTTTTTCTCTAAATATTGTGGCTATAACTCATTACTTATGAGAAATTGTCAAATTTTAAATTCACAACATGTCGAATTCACTTCAAAGAAATCATTTATTTTTTAGGAATAATGTTTGATCAATGCCCATATCTTCGGCACAAATTCTGAATTATTAGGATTCTTTTCTCCTAAGAACTAGAGTGCGAAAGCTTAAAAAAAATTATTTATTTTTAATTTGTTGAAAATAAAATAAAATAATATAATAAAATCACTAAACTGTTATTAAATTTAATATAATAAAATTAAATAGTAATATTTTTCAGTTTAATCTACAATATAAGAAAGTTTAATGTTCTGGAAAGGACCAATATGCCCCTTTGCTTTGTTGTTGATCCACGTGGCTTGCTTCTTTGAATTGCATCCCTTCCTCTTCTTCCCATGCTACAATCTTGCGTCTCCCAACGAATTATTTTGGTTCTTTTTTTTCAAAATTTCTTTCTTGCATAAGTGAACATAAAATAAACTTTTCCATCTACTATCTTTCTTGAAAACCCAATATACTGTTTACTTTACTTAACATGTCTAATCACTTCACCTTCCTCTTTCCAATCTCTTTCCTATCTTAGTATGAATGTTTGGCCTTGCTTGCAAACATGGGTTTCTCTAAATCAATACAAACCCATCACCTTTTCATCAAGCTTTTCTCTTCTCACACCCATCAATCTTCGCCTTTGATTTTCTACAGCCTCAACCACCATATTCAAAGACTTTATAAATTGCAAGATCTTTCGAGATGATTAACGACATCAACGACCGAAAAGAGATGTGGAAGACCGCTGTCAAAATACATCAACAACACTTCTTCTTACTTGATCTCTCTCGTCCTTTTTCTCTTTCTTTTCTAAGATTTGAAGTTTTGCATCTTCTTCATTTTAACATTTTGTAGGGTGAAATTAACAGATCATGAAGATATAGCTCATAAGAGTATTTTTTTGGATGATCTACGTTTTCGTTGGGTGATGATGGTTAGAGCTGAAACGCAAACGACAATATTTATGACTTTCGATGATGGATTTATCGTCGGTGTTCGGTCGCGGTGGCTGCCGGTTATTATTTTGAATCAAATTAGATTTCAACCTTATTTTTTCTGATTTGCTCTGTTAATATGATTGTGAACTTCAAGGTTTTTGGTTTATTTGTTGTACAGTTAGAGAAAATATGGTTTTTGTTTATACTGTATCTCTCATGTTTGATAAAATGTATTAAATTAGAGGGTTTCAAATCTCTTTGGGGGCAACTTTGTTCAGACCAAATCATTGACTTTCATAGATGGTATAAACCCTGTTAGTGTTTTGTTCCTTCAAATATTGACTTTAAACAGGTTGCCTGCAAAGTGTTTGATTAAAGTTCTAAACCAATGACTTTCTTAATTTTTTTTGTTTCAGATTTGTGGTTGTTGATGTTTTATTGTTACAGTGTCTCAGGATATCGTTGGAAAATACATTTATAGGTTTTTCACCTTCGATAAGGTGATTTATTTCGGAAAGGTGTCTATTTTAGGAAGTATGAGCTAGAAGATGTTGCTGGTGATGGTGAGATGTTGTATCTATGGTAGTTGTTTTCACATGTATTTGATTTTGATATTCCTCACATGGAAATTGGAATTTAATTTTCTAAATTCAAAAGTAACATTTACATTCAACAGCTGTAACAACAATTTATATAACATGTTTCAATAAATTTTATGGAGTTTCAGATAATCCAACAAAGATGTTGGCTTTTTCTGATATCCTTTTTTTTTTGGTATAGTTCGCAGTAGAGGTGGGACAGTCGGAAGCCTGAGTTTTGTATCATCAGCTACTTCAACTTTTTGATTTTTCAGGTTTTGTTACTAAAGTAAAAACCAATGAAGTAAATTGTCTAATTTGAGAATATGGTTCATGATTTTAAAATGCAGTTGTGATTACGTTGCATCCTGTTGGAGTCTTTATATTGCGGGAATATACGGAAAAAATTACTGCTGCGATGTTGATGAGTAGATGGAAGGTTTGAGCATATAGTTCTTTCTTGCATAACTTTTCATCGTGTTCAAAAGGGAAGTTGTATAATAGTTTTAGAACCAACATCATCTTAGTTTTGAGCAATGGTTTTTGTTTCATGTGTTGTGTTATTATTGAAATGGTTTATAGAATTTATTACAAGTTCTAATTTTCTTCGATATGTAGTGCTTGTAGTATAACAGTGTTTGTTTTCAGGTCAGTATATTAGTATCAGGACAAAAATATGATCTTAGCACAATATTGAAATTGCATTGCTGCTCACACCCTGCCTCAGTTTTGGTAATGGAGTCTCTTAGAGAGTTAACCCCTCATGTATTTCAAGTAGCTGGTTTTGCATATAAGTAATCTTAGAATTTTTTGCTTATGACTTAAATGTCATTTCTACCATTGAATTTTTTGCTTAGAATTTTCTTCCATAACAAACAGCGGGGAAAGTGGAGATAGACATTCCGAGGTCATATAAGTAGATCTTTTGGTATGCACTGTAATGTGAAAAATTAAAGGATATTTTGGAATTTCATAATTTTCCCTCTAATATTTATTTTTAATGTCAATTTGAGTCTTGACACTGCAGCAGCTTCCTGATATGGTTTTTAATTAGATTAGATTAATTTGTAATCTATCGATGTGATGCTTGGTTAGTCGATTTCGATCGGGTTCACCGCAGTAGTCTGGTTTGAAATCAATTTGTAGTGATATGTTTTGTAGTTGTTCCATGCTCATCCAACTCAATGTGGTAAGAAGAAACTAACAGTGTCGTTAAACCCGAAACAAAATGTGCACTCATACAGTGGTCATGTGGTTATTCTTAGCGTAAGAGTTTGAGTGTTAATGACATAGGGAGAGAGATTCAAATTATCAAAGTAAGATTCATAATTGTGCTCTATACTTTGATTTAGTGTAGTAGAAAGAAGACTTATGCAGCCTTACAATGAGAAACCTGTTAGAACAGCCTTAATAATATCATCTTTATTTATAAACTAATGCTTTGAAAACTCAAATCTTCTCAACTCGATCAATATCTGGATCCTTTTGATGAGTGCAACTCTTATTCTTCTGGAAATGCACGCTCTTGTCGCACTCGTATGCCTGTTAATTACAGTTTTTGTAAGATGTGGGCTATATGTTCAATTTCGTTGCATATGCCTGTGTATTCCAACACCTACACATTCTAATGCATATGACACTGTTCTCCTCGGGAAATATTGCAGAGGCTTATGATCGAACAATGAAGGAGGCTATACAGTTGACAAAGTATGTTTTTCCTGATACTGCATATGCATGTTGTAATTTCATCGTGAAACACACCCTGACTTTCCAACAGGACTATAAATTCCCTGTTGTAATATATATTTTCATCTTTGATCAACTTGAATTTTCCACCAATGTAAGCATAAAGATCTCATCTTTTCAATTGTTCCATCCCCTCATATTTCTGTTTTGATTTATGTATCATAAAATCCCTTTTTGATTTCCTATAGTAATGTTTACTTCAACAATTATTTGATTCTGCAGATGAAAGTAGCTTTTATAGACAAAAAATGTGTAATTTGTCCATCCTTCAACGTTTATTTTGGTATTGTACTGAACCGAGTTTTATGCGGCATGCTGCAGGTTTTCATGCGGATAGCAGTTGATTTGGTGCAGGTCTTTCCCATTGTCCTTAGCTGCATCCAATGGTGATAGATAAACATGATTGCACCTATCCTCTACTGCTTTCTATCTCTTTTCGTGTGAAAATCCAAACAATAAAAACTAGCAAAATCATCTTAAACTGGTGAATAATTGAAACAGACTATGTATGCAACACATGTTATAGAAGCATTCTTTTATACTGCTAATATCATAAGTTTTATCACAGGACATGTTTTTGCTTTTGGAGAATTGAGAGATTTAGTAGGTGGGGGAAAGTTCGGCTACCTGAAGATTCGCCGGCCGGCTACAGAGAATACCAATTTCATTACTTTAGGAGAAGCCAATAGGAAAAAGAATTCCTTTTCAGATGTTACAGATAATGAATTTCTCAGTGGTACAGCAACTGGTTTGGATAAGTCTTTCGTTGGTTCTTCTTCAATGCCCGAATCAAGCAAATAACCGCAGATAATCATCGGTACGTCTGATTCGGTAAGTCTTTCGTCGGTACGTCATACCTATTCAATTTTCTCATTCAGATCAAGTGTGGTACGTCTGATTCGGTAAATCTTTCGTCGGTACGTCATACCTATTCAATTTTCTCATTCAGATCAAGTGCGATAGTTACACATTAAAGAGAGTGTTGATGAGGCAAGTGCATATGATGAGTGTGAAGTAATTACGGTATTGTTACACCTTCTTCCGTATGGTCATTATTTTAACCAGAGCTATTTCTAGAGGTCATGAAAAGAACATTTTCAGGGTACTGAAATGTCCATACTAACAATAATCATGGTTTCATTCAAATGTTAAGTATGTTTTTATTTATGTTCTCATTATGTTAAACTTAGTGTTTTTTGGACTGAAGGTCCTAGCATTCTCAGAGACTGTTGTTGTTGTTGATGATGAAAAGATGCTTGTAGTTGGGATTGTTGTTGTTGTTGCTGCTGCTGTATAAGTTACTGCTGCTGGAAGGATGGATGTTGTTGTTGCTGTTGATGAAACTGAGGTTGGCCCATGGATTTCTGCTGCATCAACTGGGACAATTGATGTTAAAGAGTTATGCATCATGGCAGGCTGTCCATTCTAAGACAATCCAGACAATTGAGAATTCATAAAAGCAAGGGATGACGACCTTGGTAAAACCTGAACCTGTAGTCAGCAGCACAATCAATGCTCAAATACAACTCAATTATTTTATTCCAACTCATTTGATGTTACTTCCAAGGGCTCTACACTTATAGTCATTTGCTCTATTATTTTATGTTGTTAAATATTTTAAGTTTTTACAGTTTATCATATGTGAATCTATAAATGTATGCTATAGGTTGTATTTTAATTCTTTTTGCAGTGGCATCAGGAACCGGAAAACATTTCTAAGTTTGCTTTGTGTCATAACCATTTTTTGGCCATCTTTTGTGTCTTCGGTGGTCTTTATTTGGTAAATAGTATGTTGAAGACCACATCAGCAAGTGAGTTCTGCAATACAAGTCTCCATCATATAACATGTCTCTTTTACTATATAGTTGGTTGACATGAAAAATTGTTATCATTCTTCCTGTCATATATGTTCTAAAATAATATAGTTTTGTGATTCTTATTATATGAGGAGGGATCAAATTACACCCGAAGAGTTACACCACGAGTTACACTCGTTCAATAACTACATCTCGAAATGATATTTTTTAAATTCAACCGTTGGATTGAAACATAATATCATATAGATCATACCTATAAAGTTTGAGCTTAATCTATAATGATTTACTATATCATCAAGATATCCAAAGATTAACGTCAAAATGAGCTTTCATATAACGTTAATTTTGATGTTATTCAATGACATAGTAAATCATTATAGATTAAGCTCAAACTTTATAGGAATGATCTATATGATATTATGTTTCAATCCAACGGTTGAATTTAAAAAATATTATTTCGAGATGTAGTTATTGAACGAGTGTAACTCGTGGTGTAACTCTTCGGGTGTAATTTGATCCCTCCTCTCTCTCTCTCTCTATATATATATATATGGGGAATGCTATAACCTGTGAAGCACGGGTACTCCGTTTTAGGTAAAGTACCAGTACCGGGTACCAGTACGCGTACGGTACGCACCGAAGCCGTACCAATTTTTTTATTTTTTATTTTACTTTGGTACACCAATCGGTACACATTTGGTACACGTACCCATTTTTTTTTAAAAAATTTTTTAGATAACATAATTTGGGCTTAATTAAAAATTAGATTTTTTATTTATTCTATTTATAAATAGAAAAACTGAAAGAAAAATTAAGAAATAGGCTCATTGAAAAGAAATTGGAGCACATATGGATTCATTCACTCATTGAAAAAGAATAGGCCCAATCCTCCAAAAAGATATATTGGTGGAGATGAATTGGATCTATTTGATGGAGCTGGTATTCTTGAAGTTGTGGCATTTATTTAAACAAATTATTTTTTAATTTTATTACTTTATCGTTATTTAAATAATATAATTGTTTAGTTATTTTTATAATTATATTTTTAAAGCATTATACTAACGTACCCGTACCTTAGTTTTTCTAAAAATGTCGTACCACGTACCAGTACCCTTACCGGGTAATGGGTACATACCGGTACCTATGCAACAATGCACACCTTCATAAAAATGAGTGGGTGTGTTATAGCATTCCCATATATATATATATATATATATATATATATATATATATATATATATATATATATATATATATATATATATATATATATATATATATATATATACACACACACGAGACCACGGGGTGTTGAAAAAATTACATGGCATGCAGCCATGGCAAGTGCTCTGCTGCTGGTGGCGACCACGACCCACTAGAATACTTTATTTTTTGTATTTTTGTTAGTTATTTTTGTTCCTTTTCGATTTCTACGCTCTTTTTTCATGGATGCTTTGATACTGTAACACACATATAAAGCGACATAAAAGTATGATAAAAATAATAAATGAAACTAATTAGCATGCGAATCGAGTCGAAAAATATAATGCGTTTTCACATTATCATGCTACAAACAAAATCACTAGACGGAGACATGCTACATAAAACCAACAAAAATTGTACAAAAATTGCATGGTTCAGAAAACAATTGCAGTATATGGTGGAAAGATTTATCCTACAACTTATAACTCACGCGAATAATGATTATCTTACTAGAATGTCATCACACAATATGGATGATAATTTTTCTCTAGTATGTCCTTATGTCTCTATGAGAAGTTTTTCCAAGTCTATTCGAATATAATAGAGACTGGTGTGATTAACTAAGTGAATCAATTCTTTGAATAAGGTTGGATCCTTTCTAATATTAATTTAGTCACACATTAAATTTTTGTTGAGTATTGATATTTTTAAAATAAAATCAAGAGAAAAAAATTTACTGATTTTACATTGTCAATCAATTACGATCTCAAATCATAATGTTATTTTTAATAAACTTGTATGAAATGGTTGATTGACAAACTTTTATTAAATGACAGTTATCTTTAATCTCTAAAATCAATTTAGCTTATATTAATTTTATAATCAATACTGATATACTACTTTTTAGTTTAATTATAAGTAATGATATAAACAATATTGATATTGTGTGTATTAAAACAAAATTGATTTGCTTTGTAATTGATTTAGTAATAAATTTTATGATTTGGTTGTTAATATTAATACTCTTCACTAATAAATAAAAATTGAAAAAATATATAAAAAAACCTTCTTTATCTAAATTGATTGTAAAACAGCTAGAAATAAGTGTAATTTTTAAATTTTCATGCCAAATCTCATAATTATTTAGCTTTGTTAAATAGTAGGAGTAGTTTCAAAATCTTAACCGACCCTAAAAAAGTGTAAATAAAATAGGGTTAAATAAGTTTTTGGTTCCTAAAAATATTACAGTTTTATTTTTAGTCTCTCCTGAGTTTTGACAACGGTTTTAGCTGGTATTGGCAACGTTTTTTTTATAAAAACCGTTATCTAAAAGTAGGGAGAGACTAAAATGAAAACTGCAATATTTAAAGGGACCAAAAATTTATTTAACCCAATAAAATATTATTTCCTTCATTCCCTCAATACGTTTTTCAATTCCATATTAAAGAAAAGAATATGTTAAGAAATTCACTCAAAATTCTGAGACAATGTCTGATCATGAAGATATAACTGATCATGAAAGGAATTCTCCTACAAAGAGGATCCACAAAACGGTGAAGAAAACTCCATCACCGTATGATTTGAATTCCAATGATAATCCAGGAAACTTGATAACTCAAGTACGACTTCGAGGGGAGAACTATGAAGAATGGGTGCGTGCAGTGAAAATATCGCTGCGTGCTCGCAGAAAATGGGGTTTTATAGAAGGCACCATTGAAACACCAAAGGAAAACTCTGATCAAATTGAAGATTGGTGGACTGTTCAATCTATGTTGGTGTCATGGATTCTAAATACCATTGAAGCAGATCTTCGTTCCACCATGTCTTATGCTGAAAATGCAAAAGATTTGTGGATGGACATCAAAGAAAGATTCTCTACGGCGAATGGTCCCAGAATTCAACAGCTGAAATCCGATCTAGCAAGGTGCAAACAAGACGGTATGTCAGTTGCGACATACTACGGAAAGTTGAAACTGTTGTGGGATGAGTTGGCCAATTACGATCAAATCCCGACATGCAGTTGTGGTGGATGCAAGTGTGATATATCATCAAAAATAGAAAAGAGAAGAGAGGAAGAAAGAGTCCATCAATTTCTTATGGGATTGGATGATGCAATTTACGGGACTGTTCGATCCAATCTTCTGGCAACAGATCCGCTGCCCAATCTCAATAGGGTATACTCAACAATGATTCAAGAAGAAAGGGTGAGAATGATGACTAGAACCACAGAAGAAAGAAGAGAAGAAATGAGCTTAGCCGTTCAAACAAACAAACGTACAGTCAAAGGAAGAGGGGATGGAAAAGACAAGTTTATGTCTTGTACACATTGTCATCGAGCAGGACATGACGCAGGAAGCTGTTTTCAACTTGTTGGTTATCCCGAGTGGTGGGGAGACAGACCAAAAAAATGAAGGGAAAAGTGGTGGACGAGGAAAGTCACTGCAGCGAGCAGGAACTGGACGAGGAAGAGGAGAAATTGTGCGTGCAACTGCAAATGCTGTACACACAAGAGGAACAAGTGCAGAAACTGGGGTTTTACACGGAGATGGCTCTGGCTTGGCTGGAATCAGTGCAGAACAATTACAATCGTTGGTAGGATTTCTGAATGCTCATAAAGAAAACTCCAATGACAAGATGACAGGTGAGTGTGATATGAATACATAGATAATTGACATAGGTTGTTCTAACCACATGACTGGAAACTTGAATCATATGCGAGAGATAAGAGATATTCAAAGTTGTTTGGTTGGCCTACCTAATGGAGAACATGCTTCTGCAATCAAAGAAGGAAGTACAGTGTTGGAAGGAGGGTTAAAACTTGCTAATATTCTCTTTGTGCCAAAATTGAAATGCAACTTGATATCTGTTTCACAAATGATGGATGAATTAAAATGTGTCATTCAATTCACTGATAAGTTATGTGTTGTGCAGGACCGTACTTCGAGGACGCTAATTGGAGCGGGTGAACGAAGAGATGGGCTTTATTTTTCAGAGGAGTTCGAAGAGAGAGAGCTTGCAAGACTGATGGACTCCATCCAATGGATCTTTGGCACAAACGGTTGGGACATCCTTCCTTGAAAATTTCAAAGTTAATTCCTCAAGTTAGTAGACACAGAGATAGCAATATAGTGAGTAAAGCATGTGAAGTTTGTTTTAGAGCCAAACAAACTAGAGAGAAGTTTCCTTTGAGTCAAAATAAAGCTAGTAGTGCATTTGAATTAATTCACTGTGATTTATGGGGGGCATATCAGACTCCTTCTACTTGTGGTGCTTTTTATTTTTTAACAATAGTCGATGATTATTCACGTGCTGTATGGGTATATTTGTTGACTGATAAACGAGAAGTCTCGACAATGCTTCACAATTTTTTGGCTTTAGTTGAGAGGTAATTCAATAAACAAGTAAAAATATTTAGAAGTGATAATGGGACGGAATTCACATGCATGAGAAAGTATTTTCTTGACCACGGTATAATTTTTCAAACATCTTGTACCGGAACACCCCAACAAAATGGGAGAGTAGAACGAAAACATAGACATATTTTAAATGTGGCACGAGCACTGCGGTTTCAAGGTAATCTCCCTATTAAGTTTTGGGGAGAATGCATTCTAACCGCGGGATATCTAATTAACCGAACTCCTTCCACTATTCTGAACGGAAAAACCTCTTATGAAATGCTTCACGGACAACAACCTGAATATGAACATTTGAGAATAATAGGCTCCCTATGTTATGCTCACAATTAAAGAAGAAATGGTGATAAATTTGCAAGTAGAAGTAAGAAGTGTGTGTTTATTGGATACCCATATGGAAAGAAAGGATGGAAGCTATTTGATTTAGAAACATAAAACATTTTTGTGTCCCGAGATGTTGAATTCATTGAAACTGAATTCCCTTTTGCTGTAGCTGCCACTTCACGAAATGATGCTCTTCCTAATAATTGGAATTTTGCAGAATCTATTCATGATGCAATTGATGATGTAGATGAAACAGAACACACACTTAGCATCCAAAGAAGTAATGATAAGGGAGTGAACAATAGAAGGAGTGAGTTGGATGTGGGGATTGAAGCGGGTACTTCACAGTATACAAACATAGATGAAACAATACTCTCATCCACTACATGCACCACATCAGCAAATGAGAAGGTTAATGACCAAGATGCTGATCCGCAAAACATGGAAAAGGAAGATACAACAGATACATCTATGTCAATAACCGAGCCAATGTTAGGTAGAGGACACAGAATCAAAGAGCCTTCTACTTGCTTACAGCACTATGTGACGAATACTGCTAGAAGATTGAGCCCATCCAATTGTTCACTCTCTCCAAAGGCAACCTCAGGTGCACCCTATCCCATAATTAATTATGTGAATTATGACCGTTTTCCATTGTACATCTTGCTTTTCTTTCATCTATTTCACAGGAAAAGGAGCCTATCAATTACACTGAAGCAATGAAAGATAATCGGTGGAGGGAGGCTATGCAAAGTGAAATACATGCACTTGAAACCAATGGAACTTGGACAGTAACAGAACTGCCACCCGGGAAGAAAGCACTCGGCTGCAAATAGGTGTATAAAATAAAGCATAAATCAGATGGAAGTGTAGAACGGTTCAAAGCACGACTAGTAATCCTTGGAAACCATCAAAAGGAAGGGATTGATTATACAGAGACGTTTGCACCCGTGGTGAAAATGGTTACGGTTCGTACAGTGTTAGCCGTAGCAGCCTCACGAGATTGGGAATTACATCAAATGGATGTGCATAATGCATTTCTACATGGAGACCTTGAAGAAGTTGTGTACATGAAGCCTCCCCCCGGATTTCGTCCACAAAGTTCCGACACAGTATGTAAACTTAATAAGTCCCTATACGGACTTAAGCAAGCGCCTCGTTGTTGGTTTGCAAAGTTGTCAGCTGCTCTGAAACACTATGGTTTTCTGCAATCTCGCTCTGATTATTCACTTTTTGTCTTATAAAAACCTGGGGTATACATTGTAGTGTTGGTGTATGTTGATGATCTCATTATTGGAGGTGATAATCATGATGCTATCACTGATTTTAAAGCCTATTTACATGATTGTTTTCATATGAAAGACTTGGGGATCCTTAAATATTTTTTAGGCGTTGAAGTGGCGCGATCCTCAGCTGGTATATTTCTTTGTCAACGTAAATATACTCTAGATATTATAGCCGAAACTGGGCTTATGGGAGCTAAGCCATCAAATGTGCCAATTGAACAGAATCATCGGTTGGAACTCACTACAAGTGTGTCATTTCCTCATCCAGAACAGTATAAGCGATTAGTAGGACGCCTGATTTACTTGTGCTTTACCAGACCTGAGCTTTCATATTGTGTGCATGTTCTCTCCCAATTTATGAAGGAACCTAAAGTAGATCATTGGGAGGCTGCTCTCAGAGTAGTTCGGTACTTGAAAGGGGACCCAGGTCAAGGTGTTTTATTACGAAGGAACTGTGACATGCAACTGTCTGGTTGGTGTGATTCTGATTGAGCCGGGTGTCCTTTAACTCGTAGATCTCTTACCGGATGGTTTGTTTTCCTTGGCTCTTCTCCAATTTCCTGGAAGACTAAAAAACAACAAACTGTATCTCGTTCCTCGGCTGAGGCTGAGTATCATTCTATGGCAGCTATAACAGGAGAACTAAAATGGTTAAAAGGTCTTCTTTTAACTCTTGGTATTTCGCATCCTCAATCTATGAAAATTCACTGTGAAAGTCAAGCGGCGCTTCATATCGTCAAGAACCCGGTTTTTCACGAGTGAACTAAACACATTGAAGTGGACTGCCACTACATTCGTGACGAATATCTTACTGGGAATATTGCACCAACTTATGTTTCTACTAAAACACAACTAGCAGATGTCTTTACTAAGGCTATTGGGACCACTCAATTCACTTCCTTGTTAAGCAAGTTGGGCATATGTAATTTACATGCTCCAACTTGAGGGGGGGTAATGTAATTATTACAGAAGCAATATTTTTAGAAGAAAATGAATGGCTGTTAGTATGCTAGTTGTCCCATATTAATACCATATAATTGCTCTCTATTATGGTCTAGCTGTAAACATATGATATTTCCAAAAGTATCAATTTGTATAGCTTAATTTTAGGAGAGGGATTTATGAGCCTCTTTGTATAAATATTTTCCATATCAATGCATACAGGACAGATCAGAAAATTCTCTGTCACTGATTCTTTTAGAATATATCGCCTATCTCTATCTCTCTCTATATACATATTGACAGATTTTGCTCTATTCACAATAAGGATTGAACACTTTCTTTGTTGGTGTCTGCTTCAATGATTTTCCTTGTATCTTCTGTAATTTAATTTTTTTCCTACGTAATACTGCCCCCTTTGAAACAAGGCGTGGATGTGCTTCATAAATATTCTTCACTAATAAATGAACTTTGAAAAATAAACAAGACTTCTTCTCTTTGTTAGCGTAATCCACCACCTAATTAGCTACAAGCACCTCATCTAATAATTGTCTCTCCGAAACAAAAGCATTTTGACAAGGAGAAACTAACTTATCCAACACCTTTTTTAACCTAGCCATATGAAGCTTAGATAACGCCTTATACAAACAACCCACCAAAAAAATCTATCTATAATTTTTTAAACCCATATGATTGTTCTTCTTTGAAATAAGCGTAAAAAACAACAAAGAAATAACTTTAGATAAAACTCCATTTCCATGAAATTCATTAGAAAGCCGAGAAAAACCCCTTCATAAAAGCCCACATTTTCGAACGAAATAGAAGTTATAACCGTCTGGTCCCAGACTTTTGGATCCCTCACAACTCCACACCACCTCCTTGATCTCAATCCTCGAGAAATCTGCCTCCAAAGAAACTCTATCAGTTTGAGATAACACATTAAAACCAACACCCTCAAGAATAGGTCTATGGAAATTTGTTTCCTAAAAGTTTGAAGAGAAGTGTCTCCTAACCACCTCCTTCACTTCTTCTTCTGACTCCACCGAACCATTAAGAGAGACAAGAGAACCAATGAAGTTCCTACATCTCCTATCATTCATCACACATTGAAAATATCTTATGTTAGAATCACTTTCGCTCACCCACTTCAACCTAGATTTTTGAAGAAATATGTTCTCATTTGTGTTCATATTAGTGCAAGCCTTATTACTTCGCTCCTACCTGCCACCACCTCATCCATCAAATGGCATCTACAAGACCCCAATAATTTGTCTGCCTCATTGATCTTTTGCACTCCTTTGTCTATCTCCAAATACAATTATGCTAAATTATTGAGGGATATAGTTGAGATTGGAGCTTGTTAAATGAAATAAGAGATATTTGACAATATCCATCTTGAAGTCACTAAGCTACCAATGAAGTTGATGAAGTTAACAGGATACAAAGTTTGATTAGTGATGCACATTAAAATGATGATCTTGAATTGGAGAAAAAATGCTCAACTTTTGTTAGATGAAGCGTGACATATGCAAAACTAGTTTTGGAGAAACAAGGTAAGGAATAACTAATTTAAGGATGAAGATAGGAATGCAATTTTTTTTTTACAAAATAATTGAGATATGCTATAAGCAAAACCACTGGACGGAGACATGCTAATATTTTTTTAATGAAGGTCATTGAATTAAATAAACATGTTATAATTTCTTTAAAAAAAGGGACTGATGTGATTAATTAAGTGAATCAATTATTTAAACAAGGTTGAATTTTTTCTAATCTCAATTCTCTCAATGTGACTTTGATTCCTAAATAACATAAAACATATTCTATATAGTAATATAGACATTTTGCACTTGCATATTTTCAATTCAAAATCATCACTAATTGCAAACAGGTTGAACATTTTAATTCCTAAAATTATTCTAAAACACTAAAGAGATTTCATTAGAGACTCACATAGGTATGAGTAATATGTTGGATAAGAAATTGTTTTTATGTAAGATGACTTTGAAGATAGATTTGCAAGTGACTTTATAATATTTTGCAAAGTTACACTCAAGTCATATATATATATATATATATATATATATATATATATATATATATATATATATATATATATATATATATATATATATATATATATATATATATATATATATATATATATATATATATATATATATATTTCATTTTGGCCTATAAATAAAACAATTTTATGGACTTAATGTTAAGAGAATTTCTTTGGCCACCTCCTTACCTTCTAGTCCACCTCTGGTGAAAAACCCAGAATACCCCTGACTTCGGAAATGCATTTCCGAAATGCAAGAAAAAGGTGTTTTCGGAGATGCATCATCTCCGAAAGCGCCTTTTTTTTAAATTTTTTTGACCTATTTCGGAAATGCACTTCCGAAAACAGCATTTCGGAAGTTCATTTCCGAAATACTGCGCGTTTTACAGATTAAGCAAAACAGCCCCCTCCTCCTAATCATTTACCCTAATCTTCTTCCAAACTCACACCCCAAGAGATTTTTGTGCAAACCAGTTCCAAGCTACCTCAAAGGCTCCATCTACTTGCTCTATTACATTCAAAAGTCCTCCAATCCATTCAATCGGTAAGCATTTTGATTTTAAGATCTATGATTAAAATGTATATTAGGGTGTTTACAAATAGCAAAAAAAGTATTAGGTTAGGTTTATACTGATATTTAGGATGTTTAGAATGTGTAGACATAGGTTTGATGTTTGGTTTAGGGGTCTGCCATGGAAGTTGCAGAAAACTTCCTCGCAGGGGTGTTTCGGAAGTTCATTTCCGAAAACACCTCCATCCCAGTTTTCGGAAATGAACTTCCGAACTGTATCAGAATTTCAATTATTTTTGTTTCTTCTTTTGTCTCGCATATTAATCGATTTCAATTGTTTACAGGAACATGTCAGGCAACCAACCAGCACGCATAAGACAGGGTAGGGAGACCCAGACTATGTCGGCTAGACGCGAGCGGGCGGCGGCGCAGCTGGCGTCGACCCAGGGACGGGGGCATGGTCGGGGACGCCGTGTGCGAGTTCCCGTGGGCGAGGGAGAGGGTACATCTGGTTCAGGATCTAGGAGTCGGCTGACTCGGGCATCTTCTTCCCGCCAGCGAGAGGAGGAGGAGGAGGAGGAGGAGGTGGCGGCAGTGACTTACCACGAGCCGGAGGGGGTACCGGATGTTGACCCTCCAGCCGGGGAGGAAGATGAGCAGGAGGACGGCTATCCAGGAGGGCCCTTTGACACTTCCGTGTTGATTCACTACCACGATCACGTCGCTCGGCGGATCTGGGAGGGAGAGGTATTTTTTTTAATTTAACCGTTTATTTGTCACCATTTTTTATAATTTAACCGTTTATTTGTCGCTTATTTAATATATGTCACTTATTTAATATATGTCGCTTATTTTGTTTTTTTTGTAACAGGAGAGAGAGCCGCTAAAAATGGTGAACCACGCCCGCAAGATTTTCAGTCTGTTTAAACCAGCAGCTGAGTGGTTTAACGACCATGTGCGAGGTTCAGGGCTCAGCGGGCTCTGCATGACGGGGTACACCACCATCAGCACCGGCATGTAGGGGGCGTTTGTGGAGCGCTGGCACAAGGAGACGTCCTCTTTCCACTTGCCAGTTGGGGAGATGACGATCACTTTGCATGACGTGCAGTGTCTTCTCCACCTGCCGATTAGGGGGCCGCTGTTGACCCACTCCAAGATCCAGAGGATGGAGGCCATTGAGTGGATGACGCTCTACTTGGGCATGGAGCACGAGGTTGCTCACTTTGAGTGCGTCACGACTTCTGGGCCTCATGTCCGGTTCACCACACTGAGCACTTATTTTGACCACCATCTGGACGCGGCTGCCGAGGCTGAGGGTGTGGGTAACGAGCTGTTCACAGAGTATCACCGCGGCTGCGCTCTCCGGTGCTGGTACATGCATGTGGTAGGCGCTGCATGCTTTGTGGACAAGAGTGTCAGGTACGTCGACGTGACCTACCTCCGCTACTTCATGGACCTGGATATCGTTCACCAGTGGAACTTGAGGGCAGCTACTCTGGCATACCTCTACCAGAAGCTGAATGAGACCTCCAACTGGAGGACGAGGCAGTTGGTCGGATCCTGCACACTACTTACGGTACGTTTTATTTTAACACATTATCGTATTTATTTATTTATGTTTCGTATTTATTTTTAATACATTATCGTGTTTGTGTTTCAGAGCTGGATCATCTCCTACTTCTCCTGCATCCACGGCTTCCACATCGATCCTGCGTACGTTGACGCCATGCCCAAGGCCGCCAGATACGCTCTCTAGAGGGGGAACGATGCGGTGGGACCATACCGTTTGTACTTGGACCGCACGATGCACGACGACGTCACCTGGAGGCCGTTCGCCGACTACGCCCAGATTGTCCCCTTTGACGGCATTGCTCTATATTCAGGCTGGTTGGCATGCGGGACCGGCATCATGGTCCGGTATCTCCCTGAGCGGTGCATGCGTCAGTTCGGATTCATGCAGCGGATACCCAGGTCACCCTTTGAGGCAGCTCCCGACACAGTGACCCGAGTGCAGCTCACTGCCATATGGGAGGACTGGCAGCATCATGTGGTACCGCAGGAGTACCGTCTCACTCGGGTCACACAGGACTGGCACAGTGAGAAGGGGTACGTTACATGGTTCTACCGGGTGTCCCATCCTCTACTGAGACCCAACGTTCCCGGCGCTCCTAGGCCAGCACATGAGGAGATCCTGGAGAACCAACAGGCCGAGGATGACCACGCCATTGATCTCCTGCCGATCTGCCAGCGTATAGCGATGCTTGGGCGGGACGCCTTGGATCGGGGTGTCGTTCTTCAGGGCGGTCCAGATGCAGTCGCCGTGATGGAGACGGTCGTCACTAATGCGGGCCGTGCGGCGGGGTACATGCGGCAGAGGAGGGCTCAGGGTGAGAGGGTTAGGCACACCCAGTAGTGGTCGGGTTTATTTAGTTTTTGTTTTTGGATTGTATCTTGCGCACACTATTTACTATTTGGTTCGACTTGTATATATTATTTGGATTTTATTTATCGTATTAGTATTTTCTGTTTATATGTCGCTTATTTTATTTGGCGTTTGCGTTTAATTAAAATGCGAGACTGTTTAAGAAAAAACATAAAAAAAAAAACACAGTTTCTGCATAATTCGGAAATGAACTTCCGAATTCACCCCCCATGAGGTGTTTTCGGAAGTTCATCTCCGAAGACATGTTTTCGGAAGTTCATCTCCAAAAACACCCCCCATGAGGTGTTTTCGGAGATGCACTTCCGAATTATGGAAATTTTTTTAAAAAAAAAAAGCGCTTCCGAAGTTCATTTCCGAAGCAGGTGTATTTTGGGATTTTCGCTGGGGGTGACCCCCATAGGGAGGTGGCTAAAGAAATTCTCAATGTTAAACAATATCATCGATTAACGAGGAGTCTGAATGTTGGAAAATTAGAAATTGAAAAGTATAATAGCTATAAATTATTTCTTTTATTTTATTTTTTAGAAAAAGTGTGAAAATTAACATCCGGAATTGATACTATTTTTTAAAGGTAAATTTTAGATACACATGAATTTTTGTTGACTATAGATATTTTTAAGCAAAGTTTGATTAAATTTTTATTTTTCTAAAATAAATTATTATAAAAATTAATTTAGCATTTAATAATCCAAATATAAGTTGTATTCAACCAAATAATATTTTAAAAATCAGATTGATTATTAAATTGGTGAGGATAATGAATTACTGTTTTATTGGTCGAACCACTACGTCACTGATAGCACACCATGACAAAACCGAATTAAGCCGGATAATTCAGTTGAATAAATCGGTCTCATTAACAAAACTATATATTTATTAAATCGAACAAAACCAATGACTCTATCTCTAAAAAATATCACAGCATCTACAAATTTTCAAAATATAATAATTTCACATATTCATTCTTTAAATTTAAATTCTAAATATAATAACCACACACAACAAAATAATAATAAATACAAATCTAAATAAATTTTGAACCATGTCTAAATATAAATAAGATAAATTTGTCCCAAATAAGTTTTGAATAAAGTATAATTATATTTTAATTTAATTTAATTTTACAAATTATCAAAGCAAAGCCGTTTTGTCCAAAAAATAAAACATGGATTTAACCCGCCGGTTTTCAAAACCGACAATTCATCGGTTTTTACTTGTTTTGACCAGTTTACACTAGTACTGCATATTTGTTCAACAATCATACCAGACCGATGATCCATCTGATTCTCAATTCAACCATTTTGATCAACCGATTCCTTTAGTTTTTAAAACACTACAATCAAACTCAACTATAATACTTCACCATTTTAAAATTATTGTTTTAAACAAATTTTTAACTTTTAAATTTTTAACAATTGAAATTAAAATTTTAAAATCTCAATCATGCATATCCGCCTTATTACTCTTCCGAATCCAAATCTAGATATGTCTCAATATTAAATCTCTTTAACAAATAATTTTGCTGGTATTTCATGAATAGAGATTATATCTAGTTAATTTATTCAAAAAAACTACATATAATTTAGTTACTATGAAAATTTCAAAATTAATAATTATTTCAAATATTTTTTTAGTTTAATGACTACAAATTTAAATAAATAAAAGTTAATAATAATTATTCAAAATACATTTTATTTGGTGAGTGTGCAAACTTTACAATCTATTCCTACTTTAAAATTAATCGCAAATATTTTATACTTTTATTATATAAAATTTACCATGACAAAAAAAAAACATAAAAGCGTAAAACAAAGATATATGTAAAACAAAAATATATGATCCAAAATATATGAAAAAAATTAATCAAAATGAAAGAATGTAATATAATAGAATAAATCAATTTAGCTGATATTAATTTTATAATCAATACTGATTTTTTTTAGTTTAATTATAAGTGATGACTAATGGTATAAACAATATGGTGTGTATGAAAATAAAATTGATTTGCTTTGTAATTAATTTAATAATGGGTTTAATGGATATGCACCGACAGTGTAAAACAGTTTTACACTGTCATCCAATAAAAAACAAACAATTTGCCATGTCATTGAAATTTTTTAAAAATAAAAGTGTGATGGAATTGGATACATGGTTGTGATTGATTGACAGTGTAAAACTATTTTACACTGTCAGTGCATCAACCATTTTCTCTTTAATAATTAATTTATGATTTGGTTGTTACTATAAATATTCTACACATATAAATAATAATTGAAAAAGTACATAAAAATTCTCTTTCACGCTAAATCTCATAATTATTTAGCTTGTTAAATAATAGGAAATAGTAGGAGCAGTTTCAAAATCTTAACTGACCGTAAAAAGTGTAAATAATATATTATTTCCTTTATTCCTTGATTTGTTTTTCAATTTTATATCAAAGAAAAGAAAATATCACCTATCTCTCTATATATACATATGATAGATTTTGTTTTGTTGACAATAAGGATTGAACACTTTCTTAGGCGTGTGTGTGTTTCATAAGTTTTTTTTAACTAATAAAATTGTCTATTTTACAAACATGGAAGGAGATAGAAAACCTATGCTTTTGTATTTCACTGGTAAAACCCTAAACACTCACTCCTTTTGCAGTCTTTCAAATCCATCCAAGTGCTACTCTACATGGAATACAGATCCAGAATTGAAGGAATCCAAACTTGTAACCGTACAACATGGTTGGTATGTTTGGCAAAACAAGATATCAAACTATGTTAGTAACTTGTTTCTGTGGAATCCTTCTAACCTTAACAAAATCATTCTCCCACCACTTCAACATAATGACACTGACACTATTTCTAGGGATTGCATTTTGTCATCCCCTCCATCTGCAAATCATCAAACGTGCTCCATTTATTTATTTTCATCACACTCCCCTTCAATATTCTACTTTCAACTTGGAGATCAACAATGGACTAAAGTGTGCTTTTAATTATAACCAAATTGTGAGAGTTTTAGCCATGCATCCTTTGGAGGGAAGAGAAATCTTTTTTATGAACCCAGTTTACTGCAGCGGTTGCGTGTATGCAAGAATCTGCTGTATTATACTAGTTATTCAGAAACTTCAACCTAATCGCTTTACAATAAACTGCATACCTGATATCATGATAGAAAACCAACGACTAACTTGGAGCAACTTATTATAAGCCGCCTGATTGCATGCAACAATGTATTATTTCAAATTAAAATTTTCAAAATGCAAGGTAGGGTTAGTGCAGTTTATGTTCACCAATTTGATTGTTCTCAACAAGTGTGGGAAAAAGTGGAAAGCCTCAAGGATAAAGTCTTCTTTGTATCTAGTCTTGATTCAACCTTTGCTTGTCAAGCAACCAAACCAGAAGAAGGAGGCCGTATCTACATCGCCCTATTCAACTACAAATTTGTCTATATTTACAACATTGAAGACAATTGTATTGTAATTTCTCGACCTTTCTCCAATTTATCAAAAAAACGGTCTTATTCAAGATGGGTCATGCTAGATACAAGGTAACTATTTTGATACATTTGTTTCAAATATGTGTTAGTCATATATATATATATTTGGGCTATTTTTAATTTTATTATGTTTTGTAGGATGGCAGATAATTTCAAACAAGAAATTGGAAAATTTCATCAAATTACAGAAAAGAAAAGTATATGTGATGCAGACAATTTAAAGGATGTTGCTGAGGATAAAGCTAAGAATGTATCTGTACTTTCTCAAGACGTGGTTCAAGTGATTGCAAAACAGATTAATGATGTGCTTGATTATTTGCATTTTCGAGCTACTTTCTCAAGACGTGGTTCAACTATTGTAATATTCTTTTGAAATTTGTACTCAATTACATATAGTCATGTTCGTGCTCTTGATTTGTCACTAGTTTTATGCCATGAGTCTATATCGATTATTTTCATGTTCCAAATTGCGTAACAATCTGGTGTGCATGGAGACTATTCCACTCTGAATTCCTCTTAACTTTTATTGAAAAGAACTAGTTTGATATCTTGGTAAAAATAAGCTACACCACCATTTCCAATTGGGTATTGTTGTTTGTTGAAATTCAAAGTGGAAACTTCGATCCCCTCTCTGTCTGTTTCTGATTCTTAGCACAAATTGAAATTCTTGAGTGGTTGATTGCAAATATAGATACAGACATGGGTCAAGCTTTTCGGAAGCTCTTTGACACCTTGTTTAGAAACTCTAAGATACAGGTTGTGATGGTTGGTCTTCACAACGCTGGAAAAACAACTATACTCTATAAGCTTCAAAAGCTTGACATTGACATTGATCATCTAGTGTGCGATTTTAATACACACTTCTATGTTTTTTTCATGTGCATTAATAATAGGCTGAAGTAGACAAGGAAATGTGGACTAAAAAAAATGACAGAGAAAATTGGGTAGACCCAGATGTTGTTCCACAATTCCTTTCATTACACCTTAGAACATGCAATCTATTCAGCTTCTTAGGCCTTAAAGGAGAACTTCTGCTAATAAGATATATTTTGAAGAATGCACAAGTTTTACAAACCATGAAAATAAAGAAAATTGGACATGCTAGAATAACAAGACTAATATCCTCACCCCCAAGGGCCTCTACAACGTGTAAAGTTACAATTTGTTAGCCTTTCAATGTAAGTCGTAGTTACTCTATCCTTCTTGTCACTATGCAACTGCTAGATTTGGTGCACAAGTCAATAGAAAATGATCTTTAATTTATTGTATGCAGTGCCTCCTTAGTTATATTCTGTTTTACTTGTTTGTGACTTCATACACATGTCAATGCACTTTATTAGTAGTGGTATGCTAAACTATATTTTTGTGTATAACCATAGGGTAGGAGGGTAACAGTGATTATAACTTTTTTTTTTCCTGTTTACATGTTATTTTTTTTAGCAATCAATGTAATTTTGTAGAAGAAATAATATTTTTCGCTTGTTCATAGTGTCTTACAGTTTCACCTTTTGAGAGATGGAAACTTATGCATGTTGATTTACAATGATGTTATGTATCTTAAGATCAGAGACTCCGCGAGCAAGTTTGGTTTCTTTCAGTTCAGTGATTGTCCGTATTTGTTGTTAGACGTTTATACCATCAAAAGAGAGATAGGAAAACTGGACGGAATTAAAGTCGGGCTTGTTGGAGACCTCGCTAATGGGAGGACAGTTCGCTCACTTGCATATTTACTTGTTGTTGCACTCTTAAATTTTCCCTCCCAAATTCAATACAATTTGTTTCAAACTCATAAGCTCCTTGGTGGCTCAAGACTGTACATGAATTGGGCACATCCATACTTATCCTAAAACAGCAAACACTTAAATAGGGTTTTTGACTTCTCCCAAGGAGATTGGACTTCTAAGACTTCAAGTGGACTCCATGGTGTCTCATATGATTCCAAGTGTCCTCATACCAAGTTTCAGGCCTTGAATCACAAGTTTGACCAATCAGTCAGTCAATTGACCAACAATCTACTATATCGGGCAAAAAGTCAAATGTGGTCAACATACAGTCAAAACGCAATATTTTTAGTTAACATCAATCATTTGAAGTCACATTCATCATTTGATCATGATTCATCAAGAAAAGCTCAAAGATCATCAAAAACCAAAGTTTCTAAATTAGGGTTTTTAAGGCAAAAGTCAACTGAACTTTGACCAGTCATAACTTTCACATACTTTATCAGAAATTTTCCAATCAAAACCTATTCTCAAAGAAATTCCATCGTGCACAGCTTTGATGTTAGGCACAAGTTCAAGATATGCGTCATTTAAAAGATAGGAACCAAAACATTACAAGTCCTTCTAGAAGTCAACAAAAAGCTATCTTTTGTCAAAGCCAATATCTTCAAAATAAATTCTTCAAATGCAAAAAATGTTCCAAAGGGGGCTATAGAGGACATCTTGGGATTTCCAAAAAGTATAGGAATATCTCCATAGGATAAAATTTGAGAGAGTTATGATTGGTCGAAGTTGACTAAATTTTGAAAAATGCTTTGAGTAATGGGCCCATACTTTTATGTTGTCCACGAAACTGAAAGCTTATTAGGGGCCCATAAACCTATTAATATTTATTTCTTGATTTTATGTCATTTTTATTTTGATTTATTCATTTAAATTCAACATAAATTGAAGAAAATAAAAATAAATATTAAAGAGGGGATTGTGGCGCCTATTTTTAAGGAGATTCTAGAAGCCAAATCAATTCATTCAAAGCTTTAAACATTCATCAAAGACATGATCTCTTGAGTTTGAAAACTTTTCAAAATTGCAAGGAAAGAATCCTTAAAAATCCTGGCCATCAAAAACTTGTTTCTTGCAATGAATTGTCACTCTCTCACTCTATAAATTACCAACACTTCTTCAAGCATAGGGGACGAAAAAAAAGCTAACAAAGAAGCACTCACCAAACTTCCAAAAATCTCAAAAATAAGTGAAATATCGTGTTACCAATTGAAGCAAGTTTCAAAGCCAAATAATCATCTCAAACTTTTCCAAGGGTAAGATAGAGTAAGATTGTTTCATTAACCAACTCCCATAACACATAAAATAGTGCATCATGTTCATAAGCATCGTATAAAGTTTTAATGTACATACTTTGTTTTTTTACGTTTTTTAATCCAAACTAATCATTTATTGAAATTCCTGGCATGATTTAGAAGGGCAATGGGCCATTGGTTCGAAGCTTTAATACATGGTTCATGATCCACCATTGTTAGGGCAAGAGAGCTTGTGTTTTTTCGTTTTTGTATTTACAAGAACTTTCAGCCACAATGGAGGCCACATTCATATTCAGGGACTAATTTGCAATCGAACCATGTCTTTTGTTTCCATTTATTCGTTGTTTTTTTTTTGTGTTTTAAAATTTACAGATATCGCTACGAATAAGCCCGTAGCAGAATCGTAGCTATTTTGTGGTTATAGAATAAAATTGAGAGTTGTAGGTTTTTTGACTTGGTATTGAACTGTCAGTAGATTAGTAATGATTAGGAATATCATGATCGGGAGATGTATTTGTGTCTTATGTGTTTAGTTGCATAATCGTTTCTTTTATTTATTTTCTTCTTCATTTTCAATGCGTCATTTTATGTTTTCTTTAACGATTCATTGTTGTTAAAGAATGCATTGTGGTTCTTTAACGCATCATTATTATAATTTAATGTTTCATTTTTTTAGGATACATCACTAGATGTTTTCACTTCTGATGTTCCCACTTCGTGTCACGCAAGGTTTGTTTCGTTGGTTTGTGTTTAATTGCATAATCGTTTCTTTTATTTATTTTCTTCTTCATTTTCAATGCGTCATTTTATGTTTTCTTTAACTAATCGTTGTTCTTTAACGATTCTTTTTTGTTAAATAATGCATTGTGGTTCTTTAACGCATCATTATTGTAATTTAATGTTTCATTTTTTAAGGATACGTCACTGGATGTTTCCACTTCCGATGTTCCCACTTTCGTGTCACGCAAGGTTTGTTTTGTTGGTTTGTGTTTAATTGCATAATTGTTTCTTTTATTTATTTTCTTCTTCACTTTCAGTGCGTCATTTTATGTTTTCTTTTACTAATCGCTGTTCTTTAACGATTAATCACTGTTCTTTAACGATTCTTTGTTGTTAAATAATGCATTGTGGTTCTCTAATACATTCTCTATAAACCATGTTTAAAGTCACATTAGTATCTTCACCATATTCATCAACATGGTGAAGATTAATTGTTATAAATTTCAAAAAACTTCTCTATAAATGTTTAAAGTCACATTAGTATCTTCACCATCTTCAATAAATTTTCAATCAAATGGAAATGCAACAATTAAATAGGGAAAAATTCATTTTGCTATAAATGTTTTTTTGATATAAAATCCAATATTTTAAAATCGAACCGAACTGCCCGATTCAACCGGTTGAACTAGGAACTAGAGGTGATTCCGGTCCAGTTAGCCTTATAAAATCGCATATGGGTCAAAATCGGAGTTAAATCGAAAAAACCGAACGGAACCGCTCAAAACCATTTGGATCAAAGAACCGAAACCGGTTTTGTAAAACTGTCCGGTTCAAAGAAAGGTGTGTTTTTGGAAAATTTTAATAATTTTTTTTTAAAAAAAAAATTGAAAATAATTCTTACATTAGCATCGATATTTAAAATATTTAACTTCACAAAAAAAGCTCTTCTTTAACACAAAAAAGTAACACAAGTTACTAAGTTATAACACTATATTATAGTTTTATTTCTTTTAAGTGTATCATTATATTGTGTAAATATATCTATTATTAATCTCATAGTATCAAATTTGTAATAGATTTTTAAAACATTTAAAATAAATTTGTGAACATATGATTAAGTGACTTATTCATAAAATGAACCTTAAACCGAAAATCTTAATGAACCTTAAACCTTAAACCGAAAATCTTAGCTTATTTAATAAACGGTACGACCGTAGGTTTAACAAGTTGAATCAAATGAACCTTAAACCGAAAATCTTGCCGGTTCGATTCCCGATCCAATTTTTAAAACATTAAAAACATGTTTCAATCAAATAAATCATTCTTTTGATGGTGCAATTTATCAAGTACATATTTGAGTCAAAATAATAGAATCAGCTATAACTTACGCCAAAATAAAATGAGATTAAGTTGAACAATTTATTTAAACCTCACAAAAACCGTGATAAAGTTATCCATGATCAAACAGAACCATTACCAGGGTCGGCCCAACTCGTTTAGAGGCCTAAAACAAAATTTAAAGTGAGGCCTTTAAAATGTATTTTAAAATATTAATTTTGTGGTTGATAAGAGTTGAACTCAATACGAAAAGGAAAAATAGTCTATATTTTACCAACTCAACTACAATAATATATGTAACTTGACTGTCATTATATATTTTTATAACTAAATGAAAAAAATTTGAGGCATTTTTTAAACCCAAACTTTTGAGGCCTAAAGCCCTAGCTTGGGTAGCTTGGCCCTTGGGCCGGCCCTGACCATTACTCAAAGAAACTGAAAAATTACACAACTTTGAAACCAACCGACAACAAAGGACATCTAAAAAAAATCACAAACAAAAAAATCTACATCAACAAAGTGAATTTAATCAACCGTGTTGCTCAATTTTCACACACACCAACTTTACCGGCTTGTTTATTGAAGATTCTCCACCATCTATGTTGACTAGTGTCGTGATCTCCATGCTCTCAGCTGATCCTTTTGAGCCTAATTTACTAGTCACAGTTTCTTGCATATCTGTTTACACCAAATCAGTAGTCTTCTCAGTTGAAACAATACAATCCAAGGCTTTTTGTAAAGTATTCTTATCACCCAATTTAGTTAAGATGATGTTATTTTCGTCCCGAACTACGTTTTAATTTATAAATTAAATGAAAATTCAACAAACTTTTTTTATATATATATATATATATATATATATATATATATATATATATATATATATATATATATATATATATATATATATATATATATGTTAATTCATTAGGTTTATGTTGTGTTTATTGAATTTGTAATGGCTAAAATAAAATGATATTTTTGATATTTACTACTTTTAGTGTACTGATTTGTTTATCACATATACTTGCAGTTTAAATATGTTGTGAAAGAATGAATTCATCATATGAGGACATTCTCCTCAAAACAATAGAAGAGAATCAGAAAAAGATGAAGACTCTCAATCCATTTATAATTATTCATTATCATATTTAAAACCATCGTCAGTTAGTAATAAACTTTTAGTATTACTCAATATAAATTAATTGTATTGAGTCTCTGAAGGGTCATTCGAAGTTTGTATATAGTCTCTGAAGGGTCGTTCGAAGTTTGTACAACCTGGAGATCTTGAAATATCTAGGGAGCGTATACGATTCAACGACAACTCCAATATATACAATAACCCCTTCGCCAATCCAAAATACAATAAACCATCCGCCAATTCAAACTGCAATAACCTATCCGCCAATCCAAACTACACCAATTACTCATGTTACTACACCACCACCAACAACAAAACCTCTCTGCCATTTTAAACTACACCGACTATCCAAGTTACTACACCAACAACAACAACCCCTCCGCCAATTCAAATTACAGAAGCATCACTTTCTTCTGAGACATTTCCAAACTATGACATTTCATCCCCTCACTCTGAAGATGTTGAAGAAGATGAGACATAAATTGATCGAGTGAATAGTTTTGAATATTGGTATGTAAAAGTTATTCGTAAATAATTTATGGTTAAAGTATCTTTAAATAATTTAAATGTTTTACATAGTTGAGTTATGACATTATTTTGTTTACTTTTATTATGTGATAGATGAGACAAATCATATTTTAAACACACATTTATGTGTGCAAGACTTGATTGAAAAAACCGCTGATGAAACAAAGATAATAATTAATAGATATTAGATGGCCTTATAGTAGGATCAACCGCTCATTTGTTAGCTAGATATTTAGGTAGACTTGTTAGAATGTTTGAAGACCTTCCTATGATGCTTGATAGTTGGAGGAAACTTCCAGGGGACAGCAAAACAAAATTTATAATTAAAAAATAAAGGTATCATTAATAAACAACTAAATATTTTTTTTGTATATTATTTGTTTTCTTAACTAATTTTTATTTTATTGGCAAGGCACATTTTCTTGTTGATGATGATGACGGGGACAAGAGATTAATTCTTCTTTCCATTAGAAATAAATGGAGAGATGCTTGATGTCGCTTGTTTTCTAGATATTATAAGTGGGTTATCACATTGGAGAAAATATTGAAAATTATTCGGAAGGCATTGACGAAAAAGATTGGATTGTTTTTGTTTAATATAAACAGAAAGAAGAAACACATGTGTCATACCCCAAAATTTGCCCACACATTTTCTCCTATTCAAATTCAAATCAAAACACAAAGCTTCAAGACACACTCTCCTAAGCAAAGATCAGAGAATTAGGGTTTGGCTTATTCAAAGGAAAATCAGTGAATCAATGGCTCCAAGGCATCTCGTATGGCTCAACATATCCCACATTACCTCCATGACAAGTATCAAGGCCTATCTCAAAATTTTGGTCATTCAAAAGCTCAGAAAGTCAACAGTCGACTAGTTGACCTAAAAAGTCAACTGTGGTCAAAGCAAAAGTCAAAACTCCTGATTTTTTGTCAAGATCCTCATATTGAAGTATCATTCACCATTTGATCAAGAATTGATCATGGTTCATCAAGGAAAGATCAGAAACCAACAATTCAAAAAGTTGCTAAATTAGGGTTTTGTATAGGAAAAGTCAACTGAACTTTGACCAGCCATAACTCTCACATGGAACATCAGAAATTTTCCATCCCAAGCACATTTTGAAGGAAATTTGATTCTCTACAATTTTGTCTCTCACATGCCGAGTCTAAAAATGCTTCATTTGAAAGATATGGGCTAAAACATTATAGGTCATTTTCAAAAGTCAACAAAAAGTCACTTTTTTCAAAAGGACACACAAGGAGCATGGAAAATGATTTTAATATGAGACCAAAGACACTGGTTAGAGGACACTCTAAGGTTTCTAGAATGTCTTAGAACACCTCCATACCCCAAAAATTGAGAGAGATAGGCCTTATCAAAGTCAGGTTATTTTGGAAGGGAAAATGTGAAGGAAGTTGAAGTTTTTTGCACATGGGCCCAAATTATTTTGGTTCAATCTTGATTCCCAAGTATCCAAAGACCCAAAATCCATTTCCCACGAAATTATTTGATTTATGTGATTTATTATGAATTTTTAATTCATTTAAAAATGATTAAAATCAAGTAAATTACTAAAAAATCAAATATTTTATAAAAGATGTGTTTTGGATCTATTTTGATCAGCAAATATTCTCCAAAATCAATCAATTTTCGTACAGTTGGTAAATGGGAATAGATTGATTCAATTAAGGCAAAATTAGAAAGATTTTATGGCATATTTCAATCAAATTTTCCAAACAACAATTATCAAGATTTGATGGGATTTTGTTCAATTTTATTGAACTAAAATAGTCTCCTATAAGTAGCAAAGCCATTCAGATGCAAGGGTTACGAAAATCTGCAGCACAAGAACCCTAGTTCGAGTGCAAAAAATCTCAAGAAAGTGAGATTCGGTTTTGGGATTTGAGGAGAATTCAGTCCAGTCTAAGGCTTCTAAAACGTTCCTGGTGCATCATTGGAGCAATTCCAATCGTCGCACGCGATCAACAAGCCAAGAACAGAGCTCCATTACTCACGGTTTGCAAGCTTTAAAATCCACTTCGTTTTCATAGAATCATGGCATATACATACTTTTTAATTGCATATTATTGATTGTTGTGAGGTTCTGATCGATTCTGGGTATTTAATTTGTTGCTTGGGTGGTTGAATCGAGATACGCCATGAACGGGATTTAGGGTTTGTTTTTGGGGCTTACTTTTGCAGGTACAATTAGGGCAAATTGATGCCATCATTGAAATCGCAAGGACAAAGTGAGTTGAACTACGGTTTCTTTTTTTATTTTCTGTACATGTATGAGTGTTTTGGTAAACAGCAGATGTTATATGTGAAGGCTTTTATAGCACGCGTAATGCAAGCGCTGTAAAAGATCACTTGCAGGAATTCTGTGGAGAAGATGACATCGTGTCATCTCGTCATTGGCCAAGCGAAGCGCGCGCAGGGATTTCAAAATCCAGGGATCGGACGCGTTAAGATGTACGCGTTATCGTGTTCCTTCAATCCAGCAGCCGTACGATCTTCTCCATCTCATCAGGCTTTCAATCCAACGCAAGGCAAGCTGAGGGCGCATCATGGACTGCACGCGCGTGCCACACCAGATCATAGCTAAGTTTTTGCAATTTTTTTTAATTTTAATTATATAACTTGTTTTTCTTATTCATTTATATATATATATATATATATATATATATATATATATATATATATATATATATATATATATATATATATATATATATATATATATCATTACAAATATTTTCTTTTTCTTATTAACAAGAACTACTTATTTTCTTTTATTTTATAATATTGATTATTTATTTATTATATGGATATTAATTATTTACTTATTATATTTTCTTTTAATTATTTACTTAAAACCGTAAAAAATCATAACTATTTTATTTAATTCATAAAAATTCATAGAAAATATATATTTGCAGTCGATTTTATTTTTTTATCCCGATCTAATTAATTAGGTCGCGAGACCAATAATTAATTAAATCGTTTGTATTTTCTTATTTAATACGTACCCTAATCAGGGTTTACAAAGATCATGCCATACACTAAAAATCTTCTTCTTCTGTGCCTTTTTCAGGATTGCTTTTTCAAATGCCTTCCGAATACGCGCCAATCTCAAAACGCGAAGTTAAGTGTTCTATTCAGTCTAATTTAAATTCTATTTGGTTTATTTTTAAAATTAGGGTTTGTTTCGCCTTCATTCTTCTTTTGCCTTGCCTCTTTTCAGGGTTAACCTAAAGGCATCCTCCGACTACCAGCCATATCAGGTCAAATGCAAAAAGTTAAGTGCCCTTTATTTAAATTACTTATTTCAAATTATTGTCTCGACCTTCTTATTTTAGGGTTAGAGACGTTCGCCTCTGAATTAGCCATACACTCACCCTATTTTTGGTTTGTTTGCCTTTTCAGGGTTCGTTGATTGCCAAAGCTACGAGTTTGGTAACCCTAAACTCTAATATTTTATTCTTTCTGTTTAATTATTACTTATGTCAAACCCTACTAAGGGATCCGCTGGTTTCATTGTCCCCTTCCCCATATTATTGTTGTTCTTGCCTTATATTATCTGCGTGGTTAGTAAAATAGGGAGTGGCAACCATGAATTGAATTTAGAATCGCTAATTTACAAGATAATATAATTGAATATAATCACGTGATTGGTGCACACACGCACGCTTTTGGGTAACCCTCTCTGTTGCCTCGATAAAAGGTCATGAGACCCTAAAATGATGCTGCCTTCGATACACTAACATGACCTCGACCCTCGGAAGTTGCCCACGAATAAGGCTGAGGTATCTTCTGGTTGCCTACAAACAAAG
The DNA here is from genome assembly GCF_029867415.1 of Vicia villosa. NCBI lineage: Eukaryota > Viridiplantae > Streptophyta > Magnoliopsida > Fabales > Fabaceae > Vicia > Vicia villosa. Next base: position 191,519,550 of record NC_081183.1, on the reverse strand, counting down.
GCTATTCTGATCCTTCCTCTTAGACTACCTGCCTCTCTATGGCATGGGTCAGTCTTTGGGCGAACGATAACTCGACGACCCTTCTACCTCCAAACGAAAGGCTTCCTGCCCTCTTATGGCAAGGATTGACCCTTTCATTCTGAAAGGCAAAAAAGAGACCTATCATCTGAGTTTAAGGTAATTGCCCCTAATTGCCTTGCCATGCTCTATTTTCTATATTCTTTCTCAAAATTCTTCAAAAAAACTGGCTACGCTCATTTACGAGCTAAAGTCCATTTTTCCTTTTTCATCTACATTTTCTGAAAACGAGCAAGCAAAGCAATTAAGAGCCCATGGAAAACCATGGATGCAAAGGGTGCCTTACACCTTCCCTTTGCATAAATTACCCCCCGAACTTAGATTTCTTTAAAAGGTTTTTTTCTGTTTCTTTTTGCCTTTCTGATTTAGTTTGGATAAAATAAAAGTCGGTGGCGACTCATGCTTAACCGCAACATTTTCGATCGATAAAAAGTCAGTTCACCGTATTACAACATGTAAAATTAGTGTTTTACTCGTATATTTGTATTTTTAATATAGAAACGAGACTTTCCTAAGTATTTTAATGGTTGTTTTTCTTTTATATTTTTTTATCAATACAACAAATAACAAGAACAAATGCTAGAAATAGAGAAAAATTGAAGATTCCACATACAGTCGGATCTAAGTCGCTTGCAAGGAAGCGCATGAGTTTGTATGACTAAATCTATTTATTAGTGATTGTATGCTTAATAGTAAAAATAGTTAATATTTGTGCTTGTTTGTAGTAATTAAGAGATGGACGAGCATATCAAAGAGGAGAAAGTAGGCAATTTGCCATAAAAAGTGATAGATCTTTTGTCAACGAAGATGCCTTGAACAATAAGTGCAACATAATTCTTTTGAGATACTTGTTAGAATCCTAAAGGTGGGAAGAATTTGTGAAATTACAATTATTTGTTCCTTTAATAAAACTAGACGACTACCTGTGTTGTGCATGTCGAAACCCTTCAAACTAATAATATACCTGGTTTGAGCAGTAATCATACTACACATTATAACCATGTTTAATGCACTGATTTGTTTAGCTTTATCTTCTAACAAATTATGACTAGAAACAACACTGATGTTAGTTGCATAAGGTCGATATCATACTAAAAATCTAAGTGCCCACACTCTACATGCACACAGTGGTGGAGCCACCACCCGGCCAGGTAGGGCAGCTGCCCAGGCTCCGTCCCACCACGCTTCAAGGTTGTTCTCGCATTTCTGTCAACAAATCCGGTGAAGCCCGACCACGCTTCAAGGTTGTTCTCGCGTTTCTGTCGACAAATCCGGTGAGGCAAGTATTCATGCGTTTTTGTATATTCCTCTTCTTCTCTTCTGTTTGATTCTTGGTTGTTGAATCATAGTTGTCTTATCGTTGATGATTGATGCTCAGTTCTTGCTATCAAATACTTTCAAAGTGAAGAGTTTTTCATCTTGCACACAAGGTGTTTGATGAAAAGTTTCAACCAAGTTTCACCATGTGGGGCTTCACGTTTAGATTTAGTTGGTGGTAGGCTACTATGGGGTCGATATCGGGCATCTCGTGTGGAGAAATAACAAAAAGTTAAGCATTCTTCTGGAGGCATTCGTTCTCGACTTCTGTGTGTAAATTCTTAGTATAAAAGGCTCATGCTGATATTATGGCCTCGGTTGTTTAATTTTTACAAGCTCTTGTTCACGAGTCATCTCTACTTTAAGTTTATATGTTATTGTAACTCACTGTAGTCTATCTTCTGGCTTATTGCAGATTCTGAAAAGAGTTTGTTAAAAATATTTTAATTTGTGCATGTCAAGTGTTGGGAAGGAGTTTCTAATTGATGCTTCCAGCGAAACTGTTTTTGTATGTGTTAGGGAACAACAAATGTATATGATTCCTTCTTTAGACCGTATATTGCAAAACACGAGCCAAAAATTGATCGGAGCTTGTTGGAACTAAGGACGAGGGCGGGAGACTATGTTGTTTTGTATTGGCAAATAAGTTACAGTCAGAACACGAGCCAAAAATTGATCGGAGCTTTGTTCCAACATGATGCACATGTACTAAAATTCAAATTTGGCACGTTGAAATTACCTAACCCTTTTCCAAACTTTCTGTTAAAACCATAAGTGTCAAATTTGCACATAATCCATCTAAAAAACACACTGGTTTTCGTGACATGTTTGTTTATTATTTTTGCAATGTACAAAAATTCTGGTTTTTATGAAAAGACATTATTTTTTATGACATATGCTTCTACTTGAACTGCATTTTTAAACAAAACAGCCTTCCAAAACAAAACAGCCTTCCGAAATAATGCGCGTTCTGCTGTTTAAACAAAACAGCCTTCCCCCCAAAATACATTTACCCTAAATCACATTTCAATCTCAACCTCTCTAAGATTTTTAGCAAACCAACTTTCAAGGCTACTTCAAAGGCTCCATTTACTTGTTCTACTACATTCTAAAGCATCACAATCACCTTCAATTTGTAAGTTTCTAAAACTTTAGATCTATCATTGAAATGCATAATAAGGTTGTTAGAAATTAGAAAAATGATATAGGGGTAGGTTGTTAGTAGTCTCTAGGGTTGTTTAGAAGCATAAAATATGGTTTTGAAGTGTTTAGGGTGCTTGCCATGAAACCTACAAAAATGGTGTTCGCAGGGGGGTTTCGGAAGTTCATTGCCGAAAACACCTCCCTCACCAGTTTCGGAAATGAACTTCCGAAATGAGTCAGAATTGTACTTTTTTTTAATTTTCTTGATTATTTGCATTTTTTATTTTCTTGATTATTTACTATGATTATTTTTATTTTCTAACCGATTTCAATTATTTTAGGAAAATGGCAAGCAACCCAGCTAGAATTAGACAGGGGAGAGAGACACAGACAACGTCGGCTAGATGCGAGCGGGCGGCACAGCTGGTATCGACGCAGGGACGGGGTAGAGTACGAGCACCCGTCCAGACAGATGAGTCTGGTTCCTCGTCTGGATCGAGGAGTCGGCTGGCTCGGGTATCTTCTTCCCGTCAGGAGGAGGAGGAGGAGGTGAGATACTAGGAGGCGGGGGAGGAGATACCTGATGCTAATCCTCCACACGGGGAGGAGGAGGAGGAGGAGGAGGGGGGCTACCTGGGAGGGCCTAGTGTCGCGGGCGAAAAATCGTTTTGTTTCCTCTTTTTTGTGGATGAGACACCTGATGCCTTCTTTGGGCTCGAGTGCTCAAAAAATGATTTTTCTTTGTTTCGACCAAACTTTTTATTATTTCCAAAGAAGGAAAAGGAAAAAAGCTGCAATAACCTAAAAGTGGGGGAGAGATCTTTGGGTAAGAGGGTTGGTTATACGAAGGGAAGGTATTAGCACCCAACGTATCTATAGTACTCTATAGGTTTCTTTGTTATGTTTTATTCCATTCTTGTTGTGGTGGAGGTTCTTGTGAAAAAGAGGTGGGACCTAAGGTGTTTGTTGGATTATGCTCGCAAAGATCATCGCGATCCTCTGCATACATATCCCCTAGAGGGAATCAGAGCATCTGTAGCTCGGGGTCTACGGGTGCTAAGGTTTGAATGGTTTTTTTTGTTTTGTTTTGCTCGCCAAGGATCGACCTTGTGCCTACGTATTCTCAAAGGGATGTTGAGAAAGTCAGAGCAATCGTAGTTCCCACTTATGCTAGTGGAAGCAAAGAAAAATAGACAAATGTCGTCTAAATGCTAGATGTATCTAATCTATATCATCACATACATCTGTTTGATTTTGTTTAAAAATCTTTTCATTATAAGCCCGGGGCCATGCCACTTAGGGTGCTTAGAATGATAAAGATGTTTTTGTTTAACCAGCCTTGTGGCAAAAACTTTTAATGAAGTCAGCCTTGTGACAAAAAGTTTTAATTAATCAGCCAGCCTCGTGGCAAAAGTTTCAATGAAGTCAGCCTTGTGACAAAAACTTTGATTAATCATCCAGTACGGTGGTAAAACAGTTTGATTGATTAGCCAGCCTTGTGGCAAAAAGAAATTTGATTGATTAGCCAGCCTTGTGGCAAAAAAGTTTGATTGATTGATTGTTTGTGATGATATATAAGAGATACTCCTAGTATAGAGATGAAAAATGTCTAATCTCCTAGGGTATTTGATTTGGATATTGGGGATGCTTATAAGAAGCCCGTGGGTCCTTGTACGAAGCCCAAGAGGAGGCTATCCGAGGGTCCTTGCATTGTAAGCCCAAGAGGAGGCTATGGGAGGGACAATCCAAGGTCCTTGCATTGTAAGCCCAAGAGGAGGCTATGGGAGGGTCACTCGTTTGTACAAAGCCCAAGGGGAGGCATGGTATAGTTGGTTTGAGCTCTTAGAGCGATTTCACCGGGAAACCATACTCTATGTCCTAACCTAAACTAGGGAGATTCTTTGCACGAAGCCCAATAGGAGGCTATGGGGAACCTAGTGTTGTACTAAGTTGAATAAGCATATAACACAAACACACATATGAACAAGTACGAACAAACATGAACAAGTACATGAACAAATATGAACAGTTATACGTATATGACAAAGTGTGTGTATATAATGGAGTTTATGAAGGAAATATACCTGTAAGCATGATCCATTTGTATACGCAGGGCTCGGGACTCACACTCGGGGAGAGGTCCATTTGAGTTTATTCAAAACTATGTAAACAGGTATTCACAAAAGGGCTTGGGACTTATACCTACATGGAGGCCCATGGTATATTTTTGGGAAGATTTAAAGAAAACCTTCATTTTTGGTTTGTTATTAAAGTTAAAACAAATAGATTGAGCTATGTACAAAAGGCGTACAATGAAATACCTAATTTCATGTACTAGAGTGGGTATGTACAAAGGGGCTTGGGACTTATACCTACGTGGAGGCCCGTGTTTTATTTACAAAACATGGTTGACTGTTTATTTACAGACGCGTTGTTTGAAAAAACGGTTTGAAGATTTGTTTTGAAAGAGTTTTCTGTACAAAGAAAAACTGTATAAAGAAAAGGAAAGGGACTTATACTCTCTAATATTCGAGAGGCCCATGTTTTACTTTCATAAAACATGGTGGATGGTTTAAAAAAGAGTTGAAAGATTTGTTTGTTAAAAAACTGTTTGGAAGTTTATTTGGAAAAAGTTTTCTGTTAAAACAAAAACTGTACAAAGAAAGACGAAAGGGACTTATACTCTCTAATATTCGAGAGGCCCCACATCGTTTTGAAAATCAATTGATCAATTAAAAAGATTTAATCAATAGTTTCCTTTGAAAATCAAAAAGAAATGGTTTACCGTTTTTGAAACGAATCGTGATCGCTCGTTTTTAAAACGATTTGAATTTTGGAAGAAATCAATTTAACCGAGATAAACAAGAAGATTGTCTTCAATTAACACTTAGATGATTAGGGTTTGCTTCAAAAAATATTTACAAGTGATTAAATTTGAAAATTAAATGAAAAACAATATTTAAAAATATTAAAAAACACTTAAAATATGTTATTTTAAACCTAATTAAAAACATATTAAATAAATCTTTTTTTGTGATTTTTTTTAATATTGTCAAAATAGGTATATTAAATAAGAAGTGTGTAAAAAATGAAGAGAAAATAAATTAATTTGATTGGTTAAATTAAATGTTAAAGTTGTGAAGAAAATGAAAGAAAATAGGTGCTAAAAAATTGGTTTTGTCTCCACAAGGGTTTGAACCCACGCACCCACGCTTGCAGACCAAAACATGGACCAACTGAGCCACGCTTGTGGCTTGTTAAACATACGCGTTCGTTTAATTATATTTTGAAATTGATATTTGAAATTTCTGAACCAAAAAACGCGCCAAGAACACAATCCCAACTGAAATTTGAAAATCTCTAAAACTGTGTTGTTTTGATCAAGTGAATAGCCTATCTTGCTCGATTTTTCACCAGGAACATGATGGTACCATTTAATTTCATTTATTTTTTCTCTAAGATGGTTAATTTTGTGATGAACACTAAGAACCCTAATTCTGAGTTTCAATCTGAAATCGTGTATAATTGATGAATTGTGAAATTGATTGAGGGCTATTGATCAGTGATAGTGCAGAAACAAGATAGCAACTCAATTTTTCATTTATGATGCATGTATGTATGAGTTTGAAGTTCAAGAGAGCTTACCTTCAAAAACGGCCAACTGAGAATCGAATTCTGCAATAGAGGTGTTACAGAAGTTGTTTGATGATCTGGATAGCTTCAATGGACCTTATGGAAGGTGTCTGGATGCTTGGAATCATCTGAATTCATCTGGGCATGGCTATGGTACCCGACCTGCATAAGCTTCAAGAGTGAATCGAATTTGAAGATGGAGGTGTTTCAGGTCATGGATGATGATTGGTATAGCTCATATGTGATATATGGATGATGTTAGAAGCATTAGTTTGGACAGAAATGAGCTTGTGTGGATTTTGGCATGATAAGGCTCATTTGATGTTCATATGGAGGTTGAAAAGTGAATCTGAGTTTTGGGGTGATTTGGGGTGTGTGAGTGGTTCAAACACATCCCAAATGATGTTTATGAGTTGTTAGAACCATCACTTTGGCCATAACTTCAATGATTTGGAGGTTGAGTTTTCTACCTCTTTGAAAACTATGAAACTTGCAATTCAAGAAAGAAGAGAGAAAACCTATAATTGTGAGGTTTTGGTGTGAATTTGAATGAGGTAATGACCTCTATTTATAGGCCAAGAGTTCTGAATACAAGCCTTGCAAGTTGCTTCAAAGTTTGATGATTTGGCTTAAGAGATAAAATGGAATCTTTCACATTAAATGCAAATGGTTAAAGTAACTAAACCATGGTTATTTTGGCCAAGCTTCTTATCTCTTTCCTATCTGATCTTAAACCAGAAAATATCTCTCAATCATTGCTTTGGTGTGTCATCACTTGAATTATAGGTCATGTAGTCTTGAAACTTAGTGAAAAATGGTGAAAATTCAAGTGAAAATGATCACTAAATGCATAATTCAAAACCATAGCTATGCTCCATATTTTTTCATGCTCTTGGACATTTTGGAAAGCTCATATTACACACTTCAAAACCCTAGTTGAAAGTTTCTTCAAGATCCTTAAGGAAGTGAGTGAAAAAGATCCATGAACTTTGAAGAAAATGAAGTTTTATGTGAAATTTTCAAAAGATACCAACTTTGAAGCTCCATATCTCTTAAATGGTTGATCTTTTGAAAAAAATTTATATGTGACAAAGTTGTTCATTGGATCAAAATCTACAACTTTCATGTTGGAAGTTTTTTTCAGTTTGTAGGTGAAATTTTGAGAAATTCCCTTTCAAAGTTTGGAAAAAACCATGAAAAACACTTAGAAAAATTTTCTAAGTATGAAAGTCAAACTTTGACTTTTTGATTCTTGATTGATTTTCTTGATTTTTCTTGATCAAATGACTTCATATATCATATATTGATGATTCAAAACTTCAAAAGTCATGGTTGACCAAAATTCCCCAAAAGTCAATGGTGATCTTGTACAGTTGACTTTTTCAGACGAATCGCGTTTCTGGAGATTTCAAATGAAACAGGCTATCCTCATCAAATGAATGGTATGAATGGATCACATTGAAGCATTAGAGGATATTGAGCCATGGTTTGAGTTGTGGCACCATGTCCTGATTAAAAAGTCAGTTGTTCAGTGAATTAGGTCAAAAAACCCTAATTGTCGACCTGATGAAATTGATGACTGTAGGTCTTGAATTGAGATGCAATTTCCATTGTATATTGTCATAGGGATTATTTGAGGATGATTGAGGTCTTTGATTGACTTCCTGGGGATTTTTAGGGTTTCCCAAATGTGATCCCTGATTTCAGTCCCTGATAGTTCAAAATCCTGATCTGAGGATTTGTCTGATCAATCTTTGTGTAGGAGATGTTATGAGCCAATGGATTAGGCCAAAATGATGCACTTGAGGTCTTGATATCATGTCCCAAGTCATTATGTCAAATCCTGAGCTAAAGTCAGGAGTATGCTGTCTTCAGTCAAAACCCTAATTCAGTCGATTCAGAGCTGTTGAGTTTGTTGAAATGAATCTCTGAGGACCAAATGTTGATTGTTGATGAAGATTGTTCTTTTGAGATGAAGGGAGAACAAAACCCTAATTGATTGTTACTTGTACTGATGAGTGATTTCCTGATTAAATCCTGCTGAGTCACAAGTAGCAAACACAAGCTATGCAATTTGTTAGAGATGCAAATGATGCATATGCAGATGATATGAGGTGGTATCTTAGGTCAAAAAATGGGGTATGACAGATGCCCCTATTTAAGTTTCTTCAACCTGAGACATGAAGATTGAAAATCTTCGTTTTGATAGGGTGGAAGAGACTTAAATATCAGAAGACGCGAATTTTGGACCTAAGATACCAAAATTGCGAATGATGCAAGGATATCTTTACCGAGGGGATATCAAAAACTGACTCCGCTGGGGAAAAGAGATTGGAGAAGGATGTCCCAATCCGTTTTAGGAAGAGAATCCGTTTTGTCTTTTTGGGAAAGCAAGTGTATGCTTCACCTGGGAATGATAGCTTTGTAAGAAAAGCTTACCTATTGACATTATCGACTATCTGCATGGGGATAGACTTGTTTAATAATGCGAAGGTGAAGGTATGAAACTGCATTACCGACTATCAGCATGGTGACAGACTTGACAAGGTAAAAAAGTTTCAAAGGTTTGGTTAATATTACCGACTATCAGCCTTGTGATAGACATGTTAAATAATATAACCAGAACAAAAGGTTACCGACTACCAGCCTCGTGATAGCGGTTTTGAAGACATGATCAATTATCAGCCGAGTGATAAAATGATCTTGGAGGCTTTGCTAGGGAAATTACTGGTTATTCAGCCTTGTGAACAGTAATAAGGCCCTGATTGTCAAATGGTCTTCAGGATTGATTTCCTTGAGAGGAAAAAGCTTTTGAAAGAGACATAAGCTGCTCAGATGATAAGGCTATTGCTTATTGTCTGTTTTTCACGACTCTGTTTGGGGAATCGGAATTTGAATCTCTGGTAAAGACAAGGTTCTAACCAAGAATGAATTGGAAAGAAATAGTCAAACAAGACTTTGTACCCATGAGGAATGAACTCAACTGGGTATTTTCTCCTTTGTTTTGAGAGGAGAAACTAAAGCAACCTTCTTCCACGAGGAATGATCTCAGTGGGGAACTGGAGAAAGAATGATATTCTTTTCTGCTTATGGGTGACAACCTACTTGGAGAGATGACACGCCCATTTTTGTTTCTTTTTCTTTTTCTCTTTCTCTTTTTTTTTTTTTTTTTTTTTTTGTTTTTGAGGATAGATATATCCTAAACAAGTGATTTTAAAGCAAACATTGAAAAAATGCAAGAATGCATAAATGATGCAAATATGTATGAATGATGAATGTCATGAATGTAGCATGCATGCTGACAATACTGACAGACAAAGAAGTATATACTGGAGAAGGACCAACGTCGCAATACAACCAGATACTTGGCAAATGTTTTTCAACACGGTGTAGATAACACAGGTGATGAATGGTGTTGCGTGCTTTAAACTTCTCTGGGGAAGATGAGCATCTTTTCTCATTGAGATGAAAGAACCTCTTCACTGGAGATTGGAGATCTTCTTCATTGGGAATAAAAGACCTTCTTCACTGGGGATAGAAGAGCTTCTTTACCTCGAGGGGTAATTGCTTCAAGAATTCTTTTCTGGGACAAGAATACCGTTGTCTCAACAAATTTTTCCGGGAGAATCCTTTTTGTTCATCCTATGGAGACGACTGCTGATGTTCCTTCCGTTGTTCACAACTCAAAGGAAAATTTCGCTTTTATTTTGAAAAAGAAAAGTGAAGTAAATTCATTTAAAACTTATTTTTTTCTTTTTTTCAAAAACGAATAACACAATTAAAGCGTCATTTTGCGAGCTGAAAGAAATTAAAGATTGCAAACAAATGGGCACAAGGCTCAAATTTATTTAATAGGATGGTAATCAGCTAAAGGCGTGATTCCATGGAGTATTTACAAAAGTAGGAAATGGTAATTATGCGGAAAAGGCTACATTGAAAGCAATAACCACTATTCCCTCTAATAACTTTGAGTTCCAACTGTGCTTGTCGCTTCAGATTGATAATGATTTGATTGAAGATCCTTTGATGAAGTACAGACTCTTCAGGTGACGAAGTATAGACTAATGCAGTTACTTTGTCATAAATCCCTAATTTTTGCCTAGATTGCCCTTTCAGGTTTTCAATCTACCAGGATGAATTTTTCTGTTTATTGTCTCTAATTTTTGCCTGGACCGCCCTTTCGGGTTTTCAGTCCACCGAGACGCTCATTTTTGCCTAAGTCGCCCTTTGCGGGTTTTCGACTTACCGAGCTGTTCTTTTGTATTTTTTAGACAAAGTATTTCTTGACTGCATCAGCATTCACAGGATGTGGAAGTTCATCACCATCCATGGTTGTAAGAATCATGGCACCGCCAGAAAATGCTCTTTTGACAACATACGGGCCTTTATAATTAGGAGACCATTTGCCCCTAGAATCTGGTTGAAAAGACAAGATCTTTTTAAGCACGAGGTCGCCTTCTTGAAATTCACGAGGTCGAACCTTTTTGTTGAAAGCTTGTTTCATCCTTGCTTGGTACAACTGTCCATGGCATAGAGCAGTCATACGTTTTTCTTCGATTAAGTTCAACTGATCGTATCTGCTTTGACACCATTCAGCCTCTGATAACTTAGTCTCCATGAGGACTCTCATTGATGGGATTTCGACTTCTACGGGGAGCACAGCTTCCATGCCGTATACTAGAGAAAAGGGAGTTGCCCCTGTTGAAGTACACACTGAAGTACGGTACCCATGTAAAGCAAATGGCAGCATTTCGTGCCAGTCTTTGTAAGTGACGACCATTTTCTGGACGATCTTCTTAATGTTCTTGTTGGCGGCTTCAACGGCGCCGTTCATTTTTGGTCTGTAAGGAGAAGAGTTATGATGCTCAATCTTGAATTCCTCACACAATTCTTTCATCATCTTGTTATTCAGGTTTGAACCATTATCAGTAATGATCTTGCTGGGAATACCATATCGGCAAATGATGTTATTCTTGATAAACCTCACAACCACTTGTCTTGTAACATTGGCGTAAGATGCTGCTTCGACCCATTTGGTGAAGTAATCAATTGCTACTAAGATGAAACGATGACCGTTTGAAGCTTTCGGTTCGATCATTCCAATCATGTCGATACCCCACATGGAGAAAGGCCATGGAGATGAGAGAACGTTGAGTAGAGTCGGTGGCACATGGATCTTATCTGCATAGATCTGGCACTTGTGACATCTCTTCACGTGTTTGTAACAATCAGATTCCATTGTCAACCAATAGTATCCTGCTCTTAAGATCTTTTTGGACATCGCATGCCCATTTGAATGAGTTCCAAAGGACCCTTCATGTACTTCATGCATTAACATGTCTGCTTCGTTTCTGTCCACGCATCTGAGCAAAACCATGTCGAAATTTCTTTTGTATAGCACATCTCCGTTCAGGAAGAAACTGCCAGAAAGTCTCCTTAGAGTTTTCTTATCTTTGTTTGATGCCCCAAGCGGGTACTCTTGAGTTTGAAGGAAACGTTTGATGTCGTGAAACCACGGTTTATCATCGATGACTGCTTCAGTTGCAAACACATAGGCGGGCCTTTCAAGGCGCGTAATTCTGACTTTAGGCACATCATTCCAGTGATTGACTTTGAACATGGAAGATAGAGTGGCCAAGGCGTCTGCCATTCGATTCTGATCTCGAGGTATATGATGCAATTCAACCTTGTTGAAGAAAGTCAACAGACGTCTTGCATAATCTCTGTAAGGAATCAAGCCAGGGTGGTAAGTTTCCCACTTGTCTTTGATTTGGTTGATCACGAGAGCGGAATCTCCATATATGTCAAGGATCTTGATCCTTAAGTCAATGGCTTCTTCGAGACCCATGATACAAGCTTCATATTCTGCGATGTTGTTGGTGCAATCAAATAGCAATCTGGCGGAGAATGGGATATGAGTACCCTTGGGAGTGATGATGATTGCCCCAATTCCATTGCCAAAAGCGTTTACTGCTCCATCAAAAATTAGGCCCCATCTTGATCCAGGATCAGGACCTTCTTCAGGTAACGGTTCATCGCAATCTTTCATCTTCAAGTACAAGACATCTTCATCAGGAAAGTCAAACTTGAGAGATTGATATTCATTAATTGGTTGATGCGCCAAGTGATCGGCGAGAATGCTTCCCTTGACCGCTTTTTGAGCACGGTATTCAATGTCATATTCGGATAACAGCATTTGCCATCGGGCAATCCTTCCTGTTAAGGCGGGCTTTTCAAAGACGTACTTGATCGGATCCATTTTGGAGATTAACCAAGTAGTATTGTTGATCATGTATTGGCGGAGACGTTTTGAAGCCCAAGCCAAAGCACAACATGTTTTTTCGAGCATGGAGTAACGAGACTCACAGTCTGTGAATTTCTTACTCAAGTAATAGATGGCATGCTCCTTCTTACCGGTTTCATCTTGTTGTCCAAGCATACAACCCATGGATTCTTCTAACACAGTAAGGTACATGATTAATGGTCTTCCTTCAACTGGAGGAATCAATATTGGTGGTTCTAACAGGTATTCCTTGATACTGTCGAACGCTTTCTGGCAATCTTCAGTCCATACAACCCCTTGATCTTTGCGGAGAAGCTTGAAAATTGGCCCACATGTAGCAGTCATTTGAGAGATAAATCTGGAGATGTAGTTCAATCGTCCGAGAAATCCTCTTACTTGCTTTTCAGTCTTTGGTGCAGGCATCTCTTGAATAGCTCTGACTTTGTCGGGATCTACTTCGATACCTCTTTGGCTGACAATGAAACCCAAGAGTTTTCCAGATCTAACCCCAAAAGTACATTTGTTAGGATTCAAGCGAAGCTGATATTTCCTTAGTCGTTGAAACAACTTCAAAAGGTATTCAATATGTTCTTCTTCTGTGCTGGACTTGGCTATCATGTCGTCCACATAGACTTCAATTTCTTTATGCATCATGTCATGAAAGAGAGTAGTCATTGCCCTTTGGTAAGTTGCGCCTGCATTCTTTAATCCAAATGGCATCACTTTGTAGCAAAAGGTACCCCATGGGGTGATGAAAGATGTCTTCTCCATGTCTTCAGGAGCCATCTTAATCTGATTATAACCGGAGAACCCGTCCATGAAAGAAAAGACGTTGAACTTAGCGGTGTTATCGACCAGCATGTCGATATGAGGTAATGGAAAGTCATCTTTTGGACTGGCCTTGTTCAAGTCACGGTAGTCAACACACATTCTGACTTTGCCATCTTTCTTCGGAACTGGCACTATGTTGGCTAACCATTGAGGATACTCGGAGGTGACAAGAAAACCTGCGTCGAGCTGTTTTTGAACTTCCACTTTAACCTTGTTAGCCATATCAGGGTGAGTCCTTCGCAATTTCTGCTTAACCGGCGGACATTCTGGCTTCAATGGCAAGTAATGCTGAACAATATTGGTATCCAACCCAGGCATGTCTTGGTAGGACCAGGCAAACACGTCAACATATTCTTTGAGAAGGTCTGTCAACTTACTCTTGATATCAGCATCAAGCAGCGATCCAATGGTCACTTCTTTTTTGTCTTCTTCAGAACCCAAGTTGATCTTTTCTAAAGGCTCTTTGTGAGGCAGAATGGCTCTTTCCTCGTGCTTAAGTAACCGAGAGATCTCGTCCGGAATCTCCTCTTCTTCCTCTTCTTCGGCTTCGAACACAGGAAACTCAAAGTTGGGAGAGGGCATAGGGTTATTGCATTCAATGGGTTTATCGATAGTTAATCTGCACATGTGATTTATATCTATTTCAGAAAATTAATGAATGCAAGGGTGTATGCAGATTTTTTTTTGGAAAAGTTTTTTTTTTTATTTTTGGGTTTTTTAGGATTACCATTTCCAGAAAAAAGCAAAAAATAAAACACATAATGTAGGGAATTCAAAATGACACTTTATTTATGATTCATTTTTGAAACAAAGCCCTAAACACAAACTCATTTGTCCTGGGCGGGACAAAGAGGGAAACTTTTAAAAACAAAGCCCTATACACAAAGTTATTTGGGCGGAACATTTAAAAGCAAAGCCCTATAAAACATCTCTCTGCTTTGGGCAAGGCAGGAGTTCAAAATAACAGCGAGGTGATTACTTTGAGCGGCGAACAACATTCGGAACGTCGACAGCCTTCCAGTAGCAACGAACTCCTCTGTGTATTATGTATTCAGGAAAATTCTCCCCAGAATTATCTTCAGTATTGACATTGACCGCTGGTCGAGCAGGATTTGAAGGTCCTGGTTTATCACCCTTGTTCTTTGTAGAGTTGAAACGGTCTTCTTCTACTTCTTGAAGAGCATAAGACGAGTCACAATCTTCAGAATTTTCAGGATGTGTTTCCCAGTCTTCAGGATGAAGAGACTCATTGTCAGCGACACTTTCCGAGTCAGTTGCGGGACCATCTTCCCCTTCATCTTCAAAAATGGCATTTACGTGATAATAACCATCTTCAGGATTATAAACCTTGGTAGATGCATTGAATCCGAAATCTTCAGTAATTTCAGGCTGCTGAGAAAATTGACAGGGCTGATAAGCCTCTTCTGGTTGACTATTATGTTTAAAGGGATCTCCCCATCCAGTTGGTTGAATATCCTCAATCGCAATCTTGTAACTTTCAGGTGCAGTATATTTCACCATATAATCAAATTTTCCACTTGGTTGTCCCAAAGTGTCCCAGATTTCTACAGGAATAGGCTCAGTTTCATTGCCTTTGGATTCTTCTGAAGGAGGATATGGTTCTTCCTGAGATATGTATCCCGAGTCATTGAGATAACATTTCCATTCTTCTTCAGGATCAGGTAGACCTTCTTCGATGCATTCCTCAATAAGGACATTGACCTCTTGAGGAATTGGGTTAAGGAACCCTCCACTATGGAACGTTTCTTTGATCGGACGAAGGGTTTCATCCTTCTTGGTGCAGTTTGAGAATGTTGGTGAACATCCGAGACCTGCTCTAGTTTCATTCTTGGTCGGGATCACAACTTGCCCCCAGCCAGTGGTAGTTCCATCTTTCACTACTTTTACTGCCTCCTTGTAAGAAGAAATTGATGCTTTCTTTTTGGAAGACTCGTCTTCTAAAGAGAGACCTTGGAACTGAGTTCCTTCCACATCATCAGCACCGATGAAAGAGAAATTGGATAAATGACTCACCATTAAGGCTTGCTCCCCACTTATTGTTACCAATTTTCCATTTGTCACAAACTTTAACTTTTGATGGAGCGTAGAAGTCACTGCCCCTGCTTCATGGATCCATGGTCGTCCCAACAGACAGCTATAAGCAGCTTGAATGTCCATGACCTGGAAGGTGATTTGAAATGTATGTGGACCAATTGTCATGGGAAGGTTGACTTCACCGATAACAGATTTTCGCGATCCATCAAATGCTTTGACTACTACACCACTGAATTTCATAGGCATTCCTTGGTAAGACAAACGAGCAAGAGTCGTCTTTGGCATCACATTCAAGGAAGATCCGGTGTCTACCAACACATTGGACAAAGAGTCTGACTGACAGTTCATAGAAATGTGCAAAGCAAGATTGTGATTTCTGCCCTCCTCGGGGAGTTCTTCATCACAGAAGCTTAAATTGTTGCAAGCAGTTATGTTGGCTATTATCCCATCAAAGTGATCAACAGTCACATCATGATCTACAAAAGCTTGATCTAAGACTTTCATCAGGGCTTCCCTGTGGGCTTCTGAATTCAACAGCAATGAAAGTATTGAGATCTTTGAAGGAGTCTGCATGAGCTGATCCACAATCTTGTATTCACTTCTTTTGATAAGCTTCAAAATTTCATCAAAGTCTGGATTGACATTGGTTCCACTGGATTGACCAACATCAATGTTTGTATTACTGACAGGAGTTTCCTCAGGATTCCCCACTGGCGTATCGACAGGATTTTGCCTGGTTGCAGGAGCAACAGGCTGCTTTGGAGGTAGTGGAGTATACACACGTCCACTTCTTGTTACACGACTTACATCAGCGATGTTTACGACAGATGAAAGAGTTGGTAAAGGAACTTCTTGTCCGTCCTTTATCATTGTGGCATTGTAGTTGTATGGAACTGCCTTGTCAGAGTTATAAGGAACAGGTCCAGGTAAACAAATGATCAAATGAGCAATAGGAACCTTCGGCTTGTTGTAAGTAACTTCCATGCGCTCCGGCATGTTGAAATGAGGAACGATGACGTTAACTGTAGGCATTTCCGAGTTGATATCTGAGACTAAAAGCTCATGCGGATAACATCCTATCATGTTAACTTCATTTTCATCCCTATTTCGGTAGATCTGAAGAGTACCATTATCCAACAGAACTTGGAGATCTCTTCTCACAATTGAACATCCGTGAGGATCTACACAACATATTCTACAGGAACCGTATTGATGCTGGCGAAAATTCTGCCCCCGACAAAGAGTGGCGTGCATTTGTACCAAATTGGCTCTTGAGTAATTGATATTATAGACCCGGTATGGACCAGGACACCCATATACCATGTTTACAACATGCCCTCCATGATTGGGCAGCGGATTTGCTTGCACATTTGGATTCAAATTTCTGAAAGAGAGAAGATTAGATCTAACCAACCTCTGGACTTCATATTTCAAGGCTATGCAATGCTCAAGACCATGGCCAGGTGCTCCTTGATGATATGGGCATGAGACCTCAGCTTTGTACCACCATGGGAGTCTCTCAGGTACTGGTGGTGGTGCTTTAGTTTGAATAAGGCCTCTTTCAATCAGTGCAGGGTACAATTCTGTGTAGGTCATCGGAATCGGATCAAACTGTGGAGCTCTTTGCACACGATTCTGATTATTGTTCAGCTGCTGAGCCTGTGGTTGAGGCTGTTGTTGCTGAAACTGTGGGGTAAATCCCGGATTCGGTGCTGAATTAACGACTGGCGCAATAGCAGCAATCTGTTGTCGACGATTGGTATTTCCTCTTGGCTTCCCTTGGGATACCATGTCAACACTTTGTTCTTTCTTCTTTGGGAAACCACTTCCGAACTTTTTGGTTCCACTCGAAGATCCACCTTCTTTAGTTAAACGTCCTGTTCGGACTCCTTCTTCTAGACGCATCCCCATGTTTACCATTTCGGTGAAATCACTTGGAGCACTAGTGTAATACGGTGAACTGACTTTACTTGAAATGTGCGGATAGCAAGAGTCGCCACCGACTTTTATTTTATCCAATTGGAAAGGCAAAAAGAACAGGAAAGACCTTTGAAAGATTTTGAGTTCGGGGGGTAGGTTATACAAAGGGAAGGTGTAAGGCACCCTTTGCATCCATGGTTATCCATGGGCTCTTAATTGCTTAGCTCACTTTGTTTGATTTGTTTGAAAGAGTGTCGTGTGTGAATAGTAAAAATTTCGTTAAGGACTTTAGCTTGTAAATAAGCGTAGCCTTGTTTGAAAGTATTTGAAATAGGAGGTGTGAAAAAGCATTTTGAATTTGTTTGAATTTGTGAGCAAGCAATCGAGAGCTACCTACCCTAAGTTTGTCTTTCTTGTTCTTCAAGTCTTTTGGACGAAAGGATCTATCCATACCATGAGAGGGCAGGAAGCCTTTCAATTGGATGTGCGGGTCATCGAGAGCAATCATTCGCCATAAGACTATCCCTACCATGAAGAGGGCAGGTAGTCTAAGGGAAGGATATAATAGTCTTTTTAGGCAACAGTAAGGATACCTTAGCAATCGAAGGGACTATCACCATTTAATCGAGGGACGAGATCATGTTTATCGTAGGCAACTCGAAGGGACTATGATCTTTTATCGGAGGGACATGGTGATTTTAATTCGTAGGCAACATGTGCTAAGGTATCCCTACGCTCGAAGGGACTTGACTATTTGATCGAAATCGAAGGCAACAGGCAATGAGAGGCGTTACCCTAGAGGTGCGTGTGTGTATCAATCACGTGGGTTAGATTCAGATATTTATCTTGTATTAGGTGAGCTATATTCGATTACTTGTTGTCACTCCCTATTTTACTAACCACGCAATAAATAATCGTGCGGAAATTAAAAGGCGGAAAGTAAAGACCTACGCTATCACAAGTTTTAGGGATGGGGGATTTACAATAAACACCTGTAGGGGGGTATGCGGAAAGTAAAGACGGAAGATTAAAAAACCTAATTAACTATTACATTCCCAAAAAAAATATTTAAACAAAAATCTTGAGCCAAAGTCGACGTCTCGATAAGTCTGAAAATCAAGAAATAAAAGAACAAAGGAAAATTAGTGCATCAAAGAACTATTTATCATAATCTCGATTAATCATTTAAATAAAAATTATGTGCGAAGACTGGTCAATTTTGATGTTTTAAGTTAATTATTTAATCGATAAGAAATATGTACAAAAACAATTAATTTTAATGCTTAAATAACAATTAAAAGTTAATTCGCGAAAAAAAGTCGAATGTTCGATTAAATGTAATAATTATATAATTTTTATTTCTTTATATGATTTTTTTAGAAAATAAAATAAATACTAATAATTTATAATTACTAAAGCAAGTAAAAAAAATGTAAGAAATATGCAATTAAGTATATATAAAAATAGAAATCTTAGCTCTGGATCAGGTGTGGTTGAGTCTATGAGGTCTTTGGTGCACCTGCAGGCTCTAGGCATTGGATCAGAAGGAGAGGTTCATCCAAAGGCACAGGTCTGTAGACGTACAGTAGGTCTCTCATGTGAGTATTGCGTAGGATCTGGCTGGGGGCATTTGATTTGGGTGTAGCGCACCCTGGATGGTACACGGTGGAACGTAGTGTTTGGGACTCTTTGATCTTTCTTTGCATTGATCCAGCGGTGGACGTTGAAAGGCGCACGATACTCAAACATGAGACTGACGCGTTGGATCCTGTAGAAACATACACTTTAAATTGGAAAAAATTAATTGGTCACGGAACCATGGTTCGAACACAAGCACATGGGGACAATCTCACACTTTGCCAACTGACCTGCAAACGTTTTCTTGTCAAGTGTACGCATGTCAAAATACAAATAGTAAGACACTTGGTTAAATGAAAATTCAAAAGAAACCAAAACCTGGGCCCACGGTTACACGCGTGGCCACTGAAGAGAAGAGAGAGAGAGCCCTTAGAATGTTGACTAGCGAACCAAATCGTGCCACGCACGCGGAGAGAAATTGAATCGTTGACTGGCCACTTGGTGCTGCCCACGCGTCCTCGTGAGTCCCACCTATACTATTCACCTTCTTCCTTGCCGGTACCTGCGGAAATTTCTGCAGATTTACCCATGATTTTACCTGCGAATTTCGTTAGCTTTTTTTCTGCAAATATCAACTTAATAAATCTACGTTTGGAAATCAAACAAAAGCGCCCAGATTTGTTAATTTGATCCTTGCGAGCATGATGGTGGGATCGGTTGGTCCTGAAACTCGCTGAATCATGGGAAACAGACCTTGTTTCCTCCATGCCCAAAACATGGTGTATTACGACTCTTGTGCGAAAACTCTCATTTAATGGTTCCAAGCTGTTCTAAACTTCATCAAAAACTCATACAAAGCATTAGATTTGATTAAAAAAGATTGAATCATGGAAAACAAAATATAAGAATGTATGAACGTGATGAACGTGATGCCATTAATCTACACGTCATGGGACAATATCAATAGTCCATTGACACTTTGTATTACCTTGTGGAGAGATTGGAATGGCTAACTGGTATTGAAACAAGCTGCGCCCAGGAATTCGAATTTTCTTTTCTCTTTGATATTTCCACGAGTGTGGCTAGGGTTTGTGAGCAAGGATTTCGTGTCCCTGATACTGAGTAACACAAGGATATATATAGCGGATGAACTAGGGTTGGATGAACTTGGAAAGAAACAATTGGATTGTGTGAAAAAAATTTGATTTGAAGGTCATATAAAATCTTTCTAATTCAAGCTCCCATTCTATTTCCTACACTTTTACTCACGTGTTGTTAGCCATTATGAATCAATTGGAATCTTAAAAATAATCACACAATTTTGAATGATTTAATTTGATTTAATTTTGAATTTTCATGAATAAATTCAAAACTTAAATAAATAAATAAAAACCATAATATGTTATGAGATTACCTTATGGACCCTCCCAAAGTGATTTTTAGATTGATTAAATATTGAGAGAATGATTCATAAAATCTCTTATTATTAAATCATGATTTTATTGATTTAAATTGAATTTAAATGAATAAATTCAAAGATAAATGGAATAAAATCATAAAATAAATAATAATTGATTCATGGGCCTTTCACAAGCTTAAAATCACGTGGAGAAGCCAAAAGTCCAAGCCCAATACTCAAAGATTAAAAATTTGCCAATTAGGGTTTTGCACTTTCCTTGGAAATCGACCAACTTGTACCAAGCATATCTCCCTCGATATTTATCCTATGAAGGTGTTTTAGGACATTTTAGAAAGCTTGAAGAGTCCTCTAAAAGCTCCTTTTAGTTTCATCTCAATTGAGTCTACCATGTTCAGGTTATGAGCTTTGAGAAAAAAATGACTTTTTTGCGATCCTTTAGGAGGACCTGTAATGTTCTGATCCATATCTCTCAAATGAAGCACTTTTAGACCTGGCATGTGAGAGACAAATTTGTAGAGAATTCAATTTCCTTCAAATTGAGCTTTGGATGAGAAATTTCTGATGTTCCATGTGAAAGTTATTGCTGGTCAAAGTTCAGTTGACTTTTCCTATGAAACCCTAATTTAGAAACTTGTCCTTTTGATGATTCCTGAACTCTCCTTGATGAATCATGATCAACATTTGATCAAATGATGAATATAACATTAATATGTTGATGTTCACCAAAAAAA
This sequence comes from Vicia villosa, assembly GCF_029867415.1. NCBI lineage: Eukaryota > Viridiplantae > Streptophyta > Magnoliopsida > Fabales > Fabaceae > Vicia > Vicia villosa. The sequence continues at coordinate 191,498,561 of NC_081183.1, read as the reverse complement.
CCAGAAGTTTTGACTGTGGTTTGACCATATTTTGACTTTTAGGTCAACCAGTCGATTATCGATCGTTTGGGCCATTGAGTGAGCCATCTTTTGAATTAGGGCTTGAGACTTGGCATGAGGATTATTTGAATCATATAAGAGACCCTGGAATCCACTTGAGTCATCAAAACCTGATTTTTCTTTGAAAAGATCAAAACCCTAGTTTGGGGGTTGTTGTTTAGGAGAGTGCACAATCAATCAAATTTTGAGCTTCTGCTATTCAAATGAGTTTAAGTATAAAAATGTGGTGGGCAAATTTTGGGGTATGACAGCTGCCCCTGTTCAATTATCTTAAACCTGAGGATGTAGAGTGGTTTGTACGCCAGTCGGTATCTGAAGGTGGAAGATGATTGAACACTAGAATACCAAGAAATTTGCCCTAGCTAAAGTAGGGACTTTTGTCGGAGATGGGCTTAAAGATGCCATCTGGATAGTGTGAAGTGAATTAATTGTAGTGACTCTATTGTCATGATTGTTTCTGTACTGAATACCAGGATTAGATATGTGACTTAATCGTTATGACTCCATTGTCGTGACTTCGTTGTGGTGATTCCATCATCGTGACTCAGTTGTCGTGATTCCATCATCGTGACTCAGTTGTCGTGATTCCATCATCGTGACTCAGTTGTCGTGATTCCATCATCGTGACTCAGTTGTCGTGATTCCTTTATCGTGACTCAGTTGTCGTGATTCCTTTATCGTGACTCAGTTGTCGTGATTCCTTTATCGTGACTCAGTTGTCGTGATTCCTTTATCGTGACTCAGTTGTCGTGATTCCATCATCGTGACTCAGTTGTCGTGATTCCTTTATCGTGACTCCGTTGTCGTGGTTTTTTCTGATTTGCGTGTTGTGATTAAGTCTGTTTCTTTCTTTGATTGTGTCAGCACCATTCGTGGTGGCCAAATTAGGTCTTGGAGAGATGATCGTGTCAGTACCATTCATAGTAACTGAATTAGATCGTAGATATTGTTTATCTGCTTGTACTTATGTCCTGAGAAAAGTAGAGTTAGTCTTTATGCAATGTTATGATGCATGTGTTATGAGTTTCTCAAAATAAATGAGAAACTTGTATATGAGACAATGTATGCAATGTATGAACATGTTTATGATATATGATATCAGAATGTGGTTTGTCCTTGATTGAGAAAATAAATCTCTGCATCATTGTGATTTTGATATATGATCCTTTTTGAAGATGCTCAGCTGGGGATTTATGATTTCTGCTTGGGGACAATCAGTAACTTGATGCACCCTGATTGGGAATAAAAATATTAGTAAACCATGTTGGAGAAGAGCGAAGTGTTGAAGAAACCGGTTGTGTTGAAGATGTAAACTCTATTGGGGAGCCATATCTTTGTCGGGACGAGAGCATTTGAAGATATCTTCTTAATGATTGCTCTGTGGGGATATGATCTTGTGAACCCGACTCTGTGGGGGAGACATGGGTGTCTTGAAAGTTGCCCCCAGTATTATAGCTGCCATTCATGGATTTGTATTGGGACACACCGCTGAGTATTGATCAAGATGTCGGACTGGACTTGCATAGATTTGCCCCAGTTAGTAGGAACTTTAGAAAGATTCGCCTCGCGAGGACTTTGTGAGATGTACACTATGGGCGATATGCCCCTAGTAATCATAGGCCCTATATAATGTCCTATGTTGGTTGAGAAGTAGCTTCGGATTTTCTGGGATGCGTGCCCCTGATTATTTTGGCATCCTTGAGAGATTCTCGGAATCTTGACTTGATTGCCCCAGATTGTTTAGACAAAACACGTCGTGCCCCTTGTATATGCAGGAGACATTGCTTCTGGAGTGATCTTGTCTGTCGGGATAACTATTAGTCATTAGTTGTACCCTGTACAAATTCTTTCTGTTGCTAACATTTGAAATTATGTAGCAGAATTTGTTTAATAATGAATTCATGAGATGCAATGCATACATTTGTCTTGAGTTTTAAAAAAACATTAAAACAAGAGATGTAAAAGCGTGATATTTGTAAAACATGCTATTTTTTGTAGAAGCGAAATATCCACTCAGCATTTTAGTAAACCTTAAGGAGTCGGGATACCTTTTTGGTGACAGTATGCTTTCGAACTAACCATGCTTCAGTTAGGACTTTTAAGGGTTGTAACGTGGTTCGGTTCACGGTTTTAAGAAACAAAAGATAAAGGCTCAAAGTTTATTTATACCCATCCCCTTCTTCGTGATGTTCTTCATTCCTAAGCTCAGTTGGTTCGACTTATGCATTCAGGCTCCAAGAGACTTTTGGATTTACGCCTTTGATAATGTTGATGGTTCGCAAACAAAGAGAACTTTTGAGATGGCAGTCACTTCTTCCTTTTGGTAGTCACAACATTGTGCTGTTTAGGAATTTATTAACTTCTCTTCTTTCATTTTTTGATATCCCTAACTTTTGCCTGAACTGTCTCTTTTGAACTTACAGTCAGCGGGACGCCTTGATTTTTGCCTAAGTCTTCTTTTTGATTTTTGACTTAGCAGGCTTTTCTTTGTATATATGTTTTTTCACTTTTTTTTCTTTTTTGAAAGATGTTGACTGGCTTGTTTAATGATTGATGAAACCTCTTTGGCTCTTGGTTGACATCTCCAACACTTCTTTGATGTGTGCGGATGAACGCTTGTGGTTGAAACCTTTGTTAAAAGGTGTACTGAGTGATTTCTCTTAAAATAGAGTGCACAACCAAATTAACTGAGAACTACCCTGCCCCAGGTTATGATCAAGGGTTTTAATTTAGTACATGAAAGAAAAAACTTCTACTCCTTAGGCTCAAAGGGGTTGACGAGGGACTATCATCCTTATATCTCCACTGTTTAGGAATTGAAACAATGCCTGTACATCGTCAGCATAGTCTGTTCAAAAGCATACTATATGAGGTTGTGGTATCGTTCTCGTCATCCTCCCTCAAAAGGCTTACAGTTTTAGCAGGAGTTGAGTATCATAAAAACATATGTAAAGTAAAGACATAACTTTAAAATGAGTGATAACGAAATAAATTATTCAAGACAAACATATGCAATGCACTGATGATGATTATTAAAAATAGATAATGTCTATCATAATTTGAATGTTTACACAAACAGAATAGGAATTTGCAAACGAAAGTAAAACTAATGATTAAAAGTTTATCCTTCTAGCCATCCACATTATTAGCAGCTACATTAGGAGTCTCAGGAGGATCAAACTCGACTTCTCCAGCATCGATCATATCTTGGATTTTGTTCCTTAATGTCCAGCAGCTATTCGTATCATGACCAGGACTATCAGAGTGGTATGCACACCTCATATTGGGATTATAGCTTCGAGCAGAAGTACTAGGATTCTTAAGGGGATCCTTTAGAGTGATCAACTTTAACTTCAACAAGTGTTGTAGTGCTTGAGCTAGTGACATATTGATCTTTGTGAATTGACGTCTGGGTGTAACTTGTTTGTCTTGACGACCTTGTTGAGGCGCCGGTGTGGAGCTCAGAACTGCCCCAATAGATTGATCATGGTTTATCCTTTTCTGCCCATACACAGCATTGGAATCTGCCCTCCCATTGAAATGCTTCTTTGTAGTACCTGAGGATGTCGCTATTTGAATCTTACCACTTCGAATGCCACTCTCGACACGTTCCCCAGTCAGTATGAGGTCAGTAAAGCCAGATGAGGAGCTACCCAGTAAGTGACTATAGAACGGCCCAGTTAGCGTGCCCATGAATATGTCCACCAACTCTCTATCATTCAAAGAAGGTCGGACTCTTCCAGCTAGATCTCTCCACTTTTGTGCGTACTCTTTGAAACTTTCTTTAGGTCCCATAGACATGCTTTGTAGTTGCATGCGAGTTGGTGCGAGATCGGAATTATATTGGTATTGCTTATAGAAGGCAACAACTAAATCTTCCCAGGTATAGATGTTGGTACTTTCCAGTTGATAGTACCATTCGAGTTGAGTTCCAGATAAGCTTTCCTGAAAGAAATGGATCCAGAGCCTCTTATCAGCAGTGTGAGGTTGAATCTTCCTTACATAAGACCTCAAGTGTAGTTTAGGACAAGAGACTCCATCATACTTAGCAAAGGCGGGAGTTTTGAATTTTGGAGGAATAACGACCCCAGGCACAAGTCCAAGCTCTTCAAAATCCAGCCCAGGTACCTTCTGAATTTCCACACTTCTCAGACGCTCTTCTAACATCTTGTATTTGTCATCGGGATGTTCGCCCTCATGGTAATAGTCCTCTTCTTCTTCAGAGAGTTCGGCAGAGTCGTGGTTACTTTTTGCATCGGTTTTGATACTAGCATCATCATCTTGCTCATCCTCATCACTGTCTTCAGAGGTTTCAGCATCCCTGAGTTGCAAGATTGGTCTAAGCTTTTTCCCTCGAGTCTTCTTACCCTCTTTGGGAGCTTCAGCTTCTTCAACCTTTTTGAGAGGGCCTTTGAACCTTCTTCCCATATTGAGAACCCCTTTAGGTTTCTTGGTCTTCTTTTCCTTCTTAGTCAGAAGGGATTTCAGCTCATCTTGCCCCTTGGACAAATTCAAAATCAAGGCTTGGAACTCAGTGTTTTGAGCTTGGAGATCCTTAACTGATTGTTCGAGATTCATGATGCTGAAATAAACAGCGAGGAAGGATGAGAGACCTATTGTAAGAAACCTGTTATGCGATGTTATGAATGTAAATGCAATGCTTTCGAGGATCTATAGGAAATTTAGTTTGCAACGTTTAGACATTGAATCGAACACAGCTATGCCTAGAGAATTCTGGCTTTCGTCTTTGGACGTCCTTCTTTGAGAATCAAGCTCACCATATCGAGTGGGTCATCGCCTCTGATTCGGGATACTTCTGAATTTGAAGGTACATGGCTAGAGGAAAATAAATCCTCTTGCCCCTTGATAGGTACGGTGTCTTTGAATTGGAAAGTATGCGGCCAGAGGAAAGTAAATCCTCTTGCCCCTTGATTAGGAAATCATTCCTTGATAAGAGCACTTGAAATTGTGCGCCCTAAATTCCTAAGATCCTTGAAAGGGTTAGTCGACATGTTATGCTTATGATGTCATGATGTCATGATGTTATGCGAATGCAGCTTATAAGGCATAGTGTGAGATAGTAAGGACAAACAAGTCCTTTTAACAAAGCCTGCAAGAAACGAAGGTTAGTAGCAAACACAGGCAAGTCACGCAAGTCACACAAGTCACACAATTTTTGGCTTAAGGCTTGCATGGGGTCTGATCAGGTGTCCTTCCCAAGGGTAATTCTATGGATAAGGAGATTTCAGCAACAGGTTCTAAAAGTTATCCAGAATTGTCGGCCCTTCTAAAGCACCCTCGGACATGATGCATTTGCACTATGCAATGATACTTTGAGAAAGGACCTATCTGAATTGTAGCATCGGGTAGCGACTAGTTCTCAACATTTGTCAAGAGTAGTCCCCCCACTACGTTCCTAAAGGCCAGGATGGGTTAAGGGTAACTAAAGGTCCTTGAGCTCCGGTGCACCCACAGACACATACATAGACCTCCCTCATTTGAGAAAGGTGTGCATATATCTATGGAGTCCTAACTCAAGTGTGAACTTCATATTGACTCATCTCCCACATATGTGAAAGAGGTCGCCATGACTATGCCACTCCTAATCTTAAGTGTACTTGAATCCGGGTGTAGGACTCGTCCTTCAGTTAATTCCCAAGCAACCTTTAAAAATAAAGCAAACAAAACAAACATTTAAGTGATCCTAAACTTTAAGGTAACCCCTCTTTTAATCGAAAGCATCCCCAGCAGAGTCGCCAGTTCTGTAATACGGTGAACTGACTTTACTTGAAATGTGCGGATAGCAAGAGTCGCCACCGACTTTTATTTTATCCAATTGGAAAGGCAAAAAGAACAGGAAAGACCTTTGAAAGATTTTGAGTTCGGGGGGTAGGTTATACAAAGGGAAGGTGTAAGGCACCCTTTGCATCCATGGTTATCCATGGGCTCTTAATTGCTTAGCTCACTTTGTTTGATTTGTTTGAAAGAGTGTCGTGTGTGAATAGTAAAAATTTCGTTAAGGACTTTAGCTTGTAGATAAGCGTAGCCTTGTTTGAAAGTATTTGAAATAGGAGGTGTGAAAAAGCATTTTGAATTTGTTTGAATTTGTGAGCAAGCAATCGAGAGCTACCTACCCTAAGTTTGTCTTTCTTGTTCTTCAAGTCTTTTGGACGAAAGGATCTATCCATACCATGAGAGGGCAGGAAGCCTTTCAATTGGATGTGCGGGTCATCGAGAGCAATCATTCGCCATAAGACTATCCCTACCATGAAGAGGGCAGGTAGTCTAAGGGAAGGATATAATAGTCTTTTTAGGCAACAGTAAGGATACCTTAGCAATCGAAGGGACTATCACCATTTAATCGAGGGACGAGATCATGTTTATCGTAGGCAACTCGAAGGGACTATGATCTTTTATCGGAGGGACATGGTGATTTTAATTCGTAGGCAACATGTGCTAAGGTATCCCTACGCTCGAAGGGACTTGACTATTTGATCGAAATCGAAGGCAACAGGCAATGAGAGGCGTTACCCTAGAGGTGCGTGTGTGTATCAATCACGTGGGTTAGATTCAGATATTTATCTTGTATTAGGTGAGCTATATTCGATTACTTGTTGTCACTCCCTATTTTACTAACCACGCAATAAATAATCGTGCGGAAATTAAAAGGCGGAAAGTAAAGACCTACGCTATCACAAGTTTTAGGGATGGGGGATTTACAATAAACACCTGTAGGGGGGTATGCGGAAAGTAAAGACGGAAGATTAAAAAACCTAATTAACTATTACATTCCCAAAAAAAATATTTAAACAAAAATCTTGAGCCAAAGTCGACGTCTCGATAAGTCTGAAAATCAAGAAATAAAAGAACAAAGGAAAATTAGTGCATCAAAGAACTATTTATCATAATCTCGATTAATCATTTAAATAAAAATTATGTGCGAAGACTGGTCAATTTTGATGTTTTAAGTTAATTATTTAATCGATAAGAAATATGTACAAAAACAATTAATTTTAATGCTTAAATAACAATTAAAAGTTAATTCGCGAAAAAAAGTCGAATGTTCGATTAAATGTAATAATTATATAATTTTTATTTCTTTATATGATTTTTTTAGAAAATAAAATAAATACTAATAATTTATAATTACTAAAGCAAGTAAAAAAAAATGTAAGAAATATGCAATTAAGTATATATAAAAATAGAAATCTTAGCTCTGGATCAGGTGTGGTTGAGTCTATGAGGTCTTTGGTGCACCTGCAGGCTCTAGGCATTGGATCAGAAGGAGAGGTTCATCCAAAGGCACAGGTCTGTAGACGTACAGTAGGTCTCTCATGTGAGTATTGCGTAGGATCTGGCTGGGGGCATTTGATTTGGGTGTAGCGCACCCTGGATGGTACACGGTGGAACGTAGTGTTTGGGACTCTTTGATCTTTCTTTGCATTGATCCAGCGGTGGACGTTGAAAGGCGCACGATACTCAAACATGAGACTGACGCGTTGGATCCTGTAGAAACATACACTTTAAATTGGAAAAAATTAATTGGTCACGGAACCATGGTTCGAACACAAGCACATGGGGACAATCTCACACTTTGCCAACTGACCTGCAAACGTTTTCTTGTCAAGTGTACGCATGTCAAAATACAAATAGTAAGACACTTGGTTAAATGAAAATTCAAAAGAAACCAAAACCTGGGCCCACGGTTACACGCGTGGCCACTGAAGAGAAGAGAGAGAGAGCCCTTAGAATGTTGACTAGCGAACCAAATCGTGCCACGCACGCGGAGAGAAATTGAATCGTTGACTGGCCACTTGGTGCTGCCCACGCGTCCTCGTGAGTCCCACCTATACTATTCACCTTCTTCCTTGCCGGTACCTGCGGAAATTTCTGCAGATTTACCCATGATTTTACCTGCGAATTTCGTTAGCTTTTTTTCTGCAAATATCAACTTAATAAATCTACGTTTGGAAATCAAACAAAAGCGCCCAGATTTGTTAATTTGATCCTTGCGAGCATGATGGTGGGATCGGTTGGTCCTGAAACTCGCTGAATCATGGGAAACAAACCTTGTTTCCTCCATGCCCAAAACATGGTGTATTACGACTCTTGTGCGAAAACTCTCATTTAATGGTTCCAAGCTGTTCTAAACTTCATCAAAAACTCATACAAAGCATTAGATTTGATTAAAAAAGATTGAATCATGGAAAACAAAATATAAGAATGTATGAACGTGATGAACGTGATGCCATTAATCTACACATCATGGGACAATATCAATAGTCCATTGACACTTTGTATTACCTTGTGGAGAGATTGGAATGGCTAACTGGTATTGAAACAAGCTGCGCCCAGGAATTCGAATTTTCTTTTCTCTTTGATATTTCCACGAGTGTGGCTAGGGTTTGTGAGCAAGGATTTCGTGTCCCTGATACTGAGTAACACAAGGATATATATAGCGGATGAACTAGGGTTGGATGAACTTGGAAAGAAACAATTGGATTGTGTGAAAAAAAATTTGATTTGAAGGTCATATAAAATCTTTCTAATTCAAGCTCCCATTCTATTTCCTACACTTTTACTCACGTGTTGTTAGCCATTATGAATCAATTGGAATCTTAAAAATAATCACACAATTTTGAATGATTTAATTTGATTTAATTTTGAATTTTCATGAATAAATTCAAAACTTAAATAAATAAATAAAAACCATAATATGTTATGAGATTACCTTATGGACCCTCCCAAAGTGATTTTTAGATTGATTAAATATTGAGAGAATGATTCATAAAATCTCTTATTATTAAATCATGATTTTATTGATTTAAATTGAATTTAAATGAATAAATTCAAAGATAAATGGAATAAAATCATAAAATAAATAATAATTGATTCATGGGCCTTTCACAAGCTTAAAATCACGTGGAGAAGCCAAAAGTCCAAGCCCAATACTCAAAGATTAAAAATTTGCCAATTAGGGTTTTGCACTTTCCTTGGAAATCGACCAACTTGTACCAAGCATATCTCCCTCGATATTTATCCTATGAAGGTGTTTTAGGACATTTTAGAAAGCTTGAAGAGTCCTCTAAAAGCTCCTTTTAGTTTCATCTCAATTGAGTCTACCATGTTCAGGTTATGAGCTTTGAGAAAAAAATGACTTTTTTGCGATCCTTTAGGAGGACCTGTAATGTTCTGATCCATATCTCTCAAATGAAGCACTTTTAGACCTGGCATGTGAGAGACAAATTTGTAGAGAATTCAATTTCCTTCAAATTGAGCTTTGGATGAGAAATTTCTGATGTTCCATGTGAAAGTTATTGCTGGTCAAAGTTCAGTTGACTTTTCCTATGAAACCCTAATTTAGAAACTTGTCCTTTTGATGATTCCTGAACTCTCCTTGATGAATCATGATCAACATTTGATCAAATGATGAATATAACATTAATATGTTGATGTTCACCAAAAAACCAGAAGTTTTGACTGTGGTTTGACCATATTTTGACTTTTAGGTCAACCAGTCGATTATCGATCGTTTGGGCCATTGAGTGAGCCATCTTTTGAATTAGGGCTTGAGACTTGGCATGAGGATTATTTGAATCATATAAGAGACCCTGGAATCCACTTGAGTCATCAAAACCTGATTTTTCTTTGAAAAGATCAAAACCCTAGTTTGGGGGTTGTTGTTTAGGAGAGTGCACAATCAATCAAATTTTGAGCTTCTGCTATTCAAATGAGTTTAAGTATAAAAATGTGGTGGGCAAATTTTGGGGTATGACAACTAGCAATCATGCGTTCATAATAAAACGGACTGAGAGTATTCAAGAAGATCTTTGTCATTTCTTTTTCTTTTAACGGTGGATTAATCTGAGCAGCAGTTTCTCTCCATCGTTGGGCATACTCTTTGAAAGCTTCATGATCTTTCTGAGCCATGGACCGAAGCTGATCTCTGTCTGGAGCCATATCCGAGTTATACTTGTATTGTCGGACAAAGGCCTCACCTAGGTCATTGAAAGTCCGAATATTAGTGCTATCCAAGCCTGTGTACCACTTCAGTGCGGCACCAGTCAAACTGTCTTGAAAGTAATGGATAAGCAACTGATGATTATCTGCATAGGTAGACATCTTTCTGGCATACATCACGAGATGGCTTTGTGGACATGAACTTCCTTTGTACTTCTCAAAGTCTGGGACCTTGAATTTAGCCGGTATTTGTACATTGGGAACCAAACATAGCTCCTGGGCATTCTTTCCAAACAAATCTTTGCCACGAATAGCTTTGACTTCCAACTGCATCTTGTTAAACTGCTCTTGGAGATCTCCCACAAGATTACGCTGATTCGTGCTATCACCCTGATCATGATAAAGTTCATTGCCGTCATAAGGAACAGTGTGAACCGTAGGGGTCGGAACTGTCATAGTGGGTTGAGAAAGTGCCATAGTGACTTGAGAAAAAGTTACCCCCTGATTTGGAGTAAATGCTGAACCTTGCGCAGCAGGCGCTTCAGTTGTAGCTGTTTGAACCCCAGAGAAATTATGGCGGAAACCTGTACCAAAGCTGAAAGGCGGGCCCCAACCTTCTGGCATGGAGAAAGATGGAATACCGAATGCAACTGTAGAAACCGGAGTAGTGACTTCAGATGTTACCGCTGCTTGACTGTTGGGTGGTGGCAGCTGATTCTGTGCGGCCATTAAAGAGTCAACCAGAGTAGTGAGACTTTCCAACTTTTCCTGAAGGGTGGTCACTATACCACGGAGCTCAATATTCTCTTGTTCAGAGTGTTCCATTACTCTTCTTCTGCTTGAACGAGTATTGTATCTGTAATCTGATTGCGAGCGCGGTCGAGAAACTTTGAGACGCGACAGCTTGACGATCTAATGGAGAAAGATCCAAAAGATGAGACTCTATACAACAGACTCGATATGCAGAATGATGTATGCAAAAAGAAATTTTATGATTTTTCCAAACATTTTAAAGATTATTCTCTTGCAAACATTGGAACATAAACAAATCTTTTATTCATTCATTATATTATTATTATTTTTTTTTTGCAATAATGGGAAATGTTACAACATTGGAGCGTAGCTCCTTACAAAAGCAAATGATAAATAAAAAAGCTAAACAAATCCTAAACATCTTCATCAGATGAAGAACCAAATGCATTGTGCAGCTTGAGCTTCATGATTTCTTTCCCATAGTAAGCTTTCAACTCGGCCTTTTCAGCTCTCAGTTTGTCGACAACATTCTTCCAATCATCAGGAGTCGGAGCGTTGCTTGTCGAGGCTTCAAGATTCTTCTTGCTTTCTTTGATGTATCTTCTGATTGCGGCATCTTTCCGACGAATCTTCTCATCTTTGCTCATGAGCCATCCATCTTGATAATAGAGAGTTTCTTCGTGATCTTTCACTCTTTTCCTCAACTTTCTATTTTCCTCATCAGTTTTACGAAACTTTTCTTCCCAAGCGTCTTTTTCTAACCTCGTCTTGGCTAAAATCTCTTGGTATTCTTCCGTAGTGTCAATGGGAATGTTGGGTAGTTGAGACACCACAGGGAACATGGGTTTTTCATAATCATAAGGCATTTGAAACTCCTTTGCTCTTTTCTTTACCCAGCAGGTATAGGCGTTTGTAGCAATGCAATTTCTTTCCCCACCTTTTTCTTTTCTTCGGACGTCGTACCAAGCTCTCACCATTCTTGTCTTCAACCTTTGAGGATCCTCCCCTTCTCGGTAAAAGTAGCATTCCACTGCGAGACCAATTGGTTTAACTGAATTTGCATACCCGAGTTGTCGTCGGGCTAGGACCGGATTGTAGTTAATTCCTCCTTGTGTGCCAATGAGAGGTACGTTGGCGAACTCCCCACAACTATCAATGGTTTCTGTACCACAGCGAGCCAAGGTATACCAATGAATATCATTATTAGTAAGAGACATAAGTCTTCGAGGCCAACGTAAGCCTTCTCGGTTTTCCGTGAAAATAGGGGACTTAGGTAAGTGTGAAACAATCCATTTGTACAAAAGAGGTGCACAACATACAATGATTCCACCACCTTGGCGATTCCTATGATGGATAGAGAAATACGTGTCACCAAGCAAAGTCGGAACAGGATTTCCAATCAGAAAGATCTTTATGGCATTGATATCAACAAAGTCGTTGACGTTGGGAAACAGAACCAACCCATAAATGAGCAAGGCTAATACAGCTTCAAAAGCTATCATGCTACCAGTGTCAATGAAATCAAAGGCTTTCTTTATTAGAAACTGCGAAGTCAAACCCGGAAAATTTCCTTTGGTAGTCCAATTACTTTCTATTTCAGATTTCTTCGAGTGGATACTTGCTGCAATGACTGGTGACTTAGGAATGGCTTCCAAACCATTGAAAGGTATTTTGTCAGATACAGGAATACCCAAAAGATCAGCGTATTCTTCCAAGGTTGGTACCAACTGATAGTCTGGAAAGGTAAAACACCGGTAGACGGGATCATAAAACTGAACCAGAGTTTTGAGAAGTCCTTCATCAACATGAGTGTTCAAGATAGGCAAAAGCTTTCCATGGCTTTTCCTAAAATCAGAAGGATTTTGTACAGAAGATGCTAACTCTTTCAGCCTTTCCACATTAGGCATTTTGAAATCATACTTTTTGGTATGCCTTTTTACCCACTCCATAACTTAATCCTATAATGTTTGCAAAGAAAATTCTCTAAATTTTTTTGGAAAAATCATGTTTTTATGGAAAAAGATGGGTTTTTTTAATGAATGTATGAATGCATGGATGCGTGGATGCCACATATTCAAACATGGTAAAGCAAACATGGTAGTTCAAACATGGTAACGCAAACATGGTACTACAAACATGGTAATTCAAACATAGTACACATAGGTTCAAAGGTCCAGCGTCACGAGCATGAGGTCAGAGAACCAAACATGGGATAGTACTAGGGTTTATCACCTGCAAAACATGTTCTACTGATACGTCAGAGTCTACATTCTTCTTTCGGATATTACCGGCTTGCACAACTGAACTTGTGAGCTAGAAATATTCTCAAGAAAAACTCGTCTGAGTGTGGTTCTCCGCATGACAACTATCCAAGTCTTCACCTGGATCGTTTCTGCACCACGTCCTAATAAGGCCAGGATGGGTTGGGGTTCTACAGCCAACTCAGCTTCTACAGTTCAATGAAAGCAATAATGTCTTCGCAACTGAACTTGCTAAACATATACTACAAACAAGGAACCTCCACTGAGCGGAAGGATTCTCATGCTGACTTTTTAAGGACTGAACTCCTTGTATGCCATACATGACTATACCCTCCACCTAATTCTTATGTGTACTTAATCCGGGTTAGGATTTGTCCATAATGTATCACTTGTAACAGGATCACACCAGTAACAGGACCAAGGAACCACACATGTAACAAAAACATAACAAATAGAAATAACCCTTTCTTTGGAAACAATAAAAAGATGGTCCCCAGTGAAGTCGCCATTTTTCTGTCGCGGGCGAAAAATCGTTTTGTTTCCTCTTTTTTGTGGATGAGACACCTGATGCCTTCTTTGGGCTCGAGTGCTCAAAAAATGATTTTTCTTTGTTTCGACCAAACTTTTTATTATTTCCAAAGAAGGAAAAGGAAAAAAGCTGCAATAACCTAAAAGTGGGGGAGAGATCTTTGGGTAAGAGGGTTGGTTATACGAAGGGAAGGTATTAGCACCCAACGTATCTATAGTACTCTATAGGTTTCTTTGTTATGTTTTATTCCATTCTTGTTGTGGTGGAGGTTCTTGTGAAAAAGAGGTGGGACCTAAGGTGTTTGTTGGATTATGCTCGCAAAGATCATCGCGATCCTCTGCATACATATCCCCTAGAGGGAATCAGAGCATCTGTAGCTCGGGGTCTACGGGTGCTAAGGTTTGAATGGTTTTTTTTGTTTTTTTTTGCTCGCCAAGGATCGACCTTGTGCCTACGTATTCTCAAAGGGATGTTGAGAAAGTCAGAGCAATCGTAGTTCCCACTTATGCTAGTGGAAGCAAAGAAAAATAGACAAATGTCGTCTAAATGCTAGATGTATCTAATCTATATCATCACATACATCTGTTTGATTTTGTTTAAAAATCTTTTCATTATAAGCCCGGGGCCATGCCACTTAGGGTGCTTAGAATGATAAAGATGTTTTTGTTTAACCAGCCTTGTGGCAAAAACTTTTAATGAAGTCAGCCTTGTGACAAAAAGTTTTAATTAATCAGCCAGCCTCGTGGCAAAAGTTTCAATGAAGTCAGCCTTGTGACAAAAACTTTGATTAATCATCCAGTACGGTGGTAAAACAGTTTGATTGATTAGCCAGCCTTGTGGCAAAAAGAAATTTGATTGATTAGCCAGCCTTGTGGCAAAAAAGTTTGATTGATTGATTGTTTGTGATGATATATAAGAGATACTCCTAGTATAGAGATGAAAAATGTCTAATCTCCTAGGGTATTTGATTTGGATATTGGGGATGCTTATAAGAAGCCCGTGGGTCCTTGTACGAAGCCCAAGAGGAGGCTATCCGAGGGTCCTTGCATTGTAAGCCCAAGAGGAGGCTATGGGAGGGACAATCCAGGGTCCTTGCATTGTAAGCCCAAGAGGAGGCTATGGGAGGGTCACTCGTTTGTACAAAGCCCAAGGGGAGGCATGGTATAGTTGGTTTGAGCTCTTAGAGCGATTTCACCGGGAAACCATACTCTATGTCCTAACCTAAACTAGGGAGATTCTTTGCACGAAGCCCAATAGGAGGCTATGGGGAACCTAGTGTTGTACTAAGTTGAATAAGCATATAACACAAACACACATATGAACAAGTACGAACAAACATGAACAAGTACATGAACAAATATGAACAGTTATACGTATATGACAAAGTGTGTGTATATAATGGAGTTTATGAAGGAAATATACCTGTAAGCATGATCCATTTGTATACGCAGGGCTCGGGACTCACACTCGGGGAGAGGTCCATTTGAGTTTATTCAAAACTATGTAAACAGGTATTCACAAAAGGGCTTGGGACTGATACCTACATGGAGGCCCATGGTATATTTTTGGGAAGATTTAAAGAAAACCTTCATTTTTGGTTTGTTATTAAAGTTAAAACAAATAGATTGAGCTATGTACAAAAGGCGTACAATGAAATACCTAATTTCATGTACTAGAGTGGGTATGTACAAAGGGGCTTGGGACTTATACCTACGTGGAGGCCCGTGTTTTATTTACAAAACATGGTTGACTGTTTATTTACAGACGCGTTGTTTGAAAAAACGGTTTGAAGATTTGTTTTGAAAGAGTTTTCTGTACAAAGAAAAACTGTATAAAGAAAAGGAAAGGGACTTATACTCTCTAATATTCGAGAGGCCCATGTTTTACTTTCATAAAACATGGTGGATGGTTTAAAAAAGAGTTGAAAGATTTGTTTGTTAAAAAACTGTTTGGAAGTTTATTTGGAAAAAGTTTTCTGTTAAAACAAAAACTGTACAAAGAAAGACGAAAGGGACTTATACTCTCTAATATTCGAGAGGCCCCACATCGTTTTGAAAATCAATTGATCAATTAAAAAGATTTAATCAATAGTTTCCTTTGAAAATCAAAAAGAAATGGTTTACCGTTTTTGAAACGAATCGTGATCGCTCGTTTTTAAAACGATTTGAATTTTGGAAGAAATCAATTTAACCGAGATAAACAAGAAGATTGTCTTCAATTAACACTTAGATGATTAGGGTTTGCTTCAAAAAATATTTACAAGTGATTAAATTTGAAAATTAAATGAAAAACAATATTTAAAAATATTAAAAAACACTTAAAATATGTTATTTTAAACCTAATTAAAAACATATTAAATAAATCTTTTTTTGTGATTTTTTTTAATATTGTCAAAATAGGTATATTAAATAAGAAGTGTGTAAAAAATGAAGAGAAAATAAATTAATTTGATTGGTTAAATTAAATGTTAAAGTTGTGAAGAAAATGAAAGAAAATAGGTGCTAAAAAATTGGTTTTGTCTCCACAAGGGTTTGAACCCACGCACCCACGCTTGCAGACCAAAACATGGACCAACTGAGCCACGCTTGTGGCTTGTTAAACATACGCGTTCGTTTAATTATATTTTGAAATTGATATTTGAAATTTCTGAACCAAAAAACGCGCCAAGAACACAATCCCAACTGAAATTTGAAAATCTCTAAAACTGTGTTGTTTTGATCAAGTGAATAGCCTATCTTGCTCGATTTTTCACCAGGAACATGATGGTACCATTTAATTTCATTTATTTTTTCTCTAAGATGGTTAATTTTGTGATGAACACTAAGAACCCTAATTCTGAGTTTCAATCTGAAATCGTGTATAATTGATGAATTGTGAAATTGATTGAGGGCTATTGATCAGTGATAGTGCAGAAACAAGATAGCAACTCAATTTTTCATTTATGATGCATGTATGTATGAGTTTGAAGTTCAAGAGAGCTTACCTTCAAAAACGGCCAACTGAGAATCGAATTCTGCAATAGAGGTGTTACAGAAGTTGTTTGATGATCTGGATAGCTTCAATGGACCTTATGGAAGGTGTCTGGATGCTTGGAATCATCTGAATTCATCTGGGCATGGCTATGGTACCCGACCTGCATAAGCTTCAAGAGTGAATCGAATTTGAAGATGGAGGTGTTTCAGGTCATGGATGATGATTGGTATAGCTCATATGTGATATATGGATGATGTTAGAAGCATTAGTTTGGACAGAAATGAGCTTGTGTGGATTTTGGCATGATAAGGCTCATTTGATGTTCATATGGAGGTTGAAAAGTGAATCTGAGTTTTGGGGTGATTTGGGGTGTGTGAGTGGTTCAAACACATCCCATATGATGTTTATGAGTTGTTAGAACCATCACTTTGGCCATAACTTCAATGATTTGGAGGTTGAGTTTTCTACCTCTTTGAAAACTATGAAACTTGCAATTCAAGAAAGAAGAGAGAAAACCTATAATTGTGAGGTTTTGGTGTGAATTTGAATGAGGTAATGACCTCTATTTATAGGCCAAGAGTTCTGAATACAAGCCTTGCAAGTTGCTTCAAAGTTTGATGATTTGGCTTAAGAGATAAAATGGAATCTTTCACATTAAATGCAAATGGTTAAAGTAACTAAACCATGGTTATTTTGGCCAAGCTTCTTATCTCTTTCCTATCTGATCTTAAACCAGAAAATATCTCTCAATCATTGCTTTGGTGTGTCATCACTTGAATTATAGGTCATGTAGTCTTGAAACTTAGTGAAAAATGGTGAAAATTCAAGTGAAAATGATCACTAAATGCATAATTCAAAACCATAGCTATGCTCCATATTTTTTCATGCTCTTGGACATTTTGGAAAGCTCATATTACACACTTCAAAACCCTAGTTGAAAGTTTCTTCAAGATCCTTAAGGAAGTGAGTGAAAAAGATCCATGAACTTTGAAGAAAATGAAGTTTTATGTGAAATTTTCAAAAGATACCAACTTTGAAGCTCCATATCTCTTAAATGGTTGATCTTTTGAAAAAAATTTATATGTGACAAAGTTGTTCATTGGATCAAAATCTACAACTTTCATGTTGGAAGTTTTTTTCAGTTTGTAGGTGAAATTTTGAGAAATTCCCTTTCAAAGTTTGGAAAAAACCATGAAAAACACTTAGAAAAATTTTCTAAGTATGAAAGTCAAACTTTGACTTTTTGATTCTTGATTGATTTTCTTGATTTTTCTTGATCAAATGACTTCATATATCATATATTGATGATTCAAAACTTCAAAAGTCGTGGTTGACCAAAATTCCCCAAAAGTCAATGGTGATCTTGTACAGTTGACTTTTTCAGACGAATCGCGTTTCTGGAGATTTCAAATGAAACAGGCTATCCTCATCAAATGAATGGTATGAATGGATCACATTGAAGCATTAGAGGATATTGAGCCATGGTTTGAGTTGTGGCACCATGTCCTGATTAAAAAGTCAGTTGTTCAGTGAATTAGGTCAAAAAACCCTAATTGTCGACCTGATGAAATTGATGACTGTAGGTCTTGAATTGAGATGCAATTTCCATTGTATATTGTCATAGGGATTATTTGAGGATGATTGAGGTCTTTGATTGACTTCCTGGGGATTTTTAGGGTTTCCCAAATGTGATCCCTGATTTCAGTCCCTGATAGTTCAAAATCCTGATCTGAGGATTTGTCTGATCAATCTTTGTGTAGGAGATGTTATGAGCCAATGGATTAGGCCAAAATGATGCACTTGAGGTCTTGATATCATGTCCCAAGTCATTATGTCAAATCCTGAGCTAAAGTCAGGAGTATGCTGTCTTCAGTCAAAACCCTAATTCAGTCGATTCAGAGCTGTTGAGTTTGTTGAAATGAATCTCTGAGGACCAAATGTTGATTGTTGATGAAGATTGTTCTTTTGAGATGAAGGGAGAACAAAACCCTAATTGATTGTTACTTGTACTGATGAGTGATTTCCTGATTAAATCCTGCTGAGTCACAAGTAGCAAACACAAGCTATGCAATTTGTTAGAGATGCAAATGATGCATATGCAGATGATATGAGGTGGTATCTTAGGTCAAAAATTGGGGTATGACACCTAGGGATACTTCCGTGCTGATTTCCTACCACGAGCACGTCGCTCGACGTGTCTGGGAGGGAGAGGTATTTTTTTTATAATTTATCCGACTTTATTATTTAACCGTTTTTTATTTAGCTTTTTATTTCACATTTTCTTCAGAGTCTAATTAACAATCTTTTTTATTTTTGTTTTTTTTGTAATAGGAAAGGCCGACGCTAAAAATGGTAAACAATGCGCAGAAGATTTTTGATCTCTTTAAACCACAGGCGCAGTGGTTTAATGATGTGGTGACTGCTTCCGGGCTAGGTGGGTTGTGCATGACCGGGTATACCACCATCAGCCATGGCATGCAGGGGGCTTTTGTGGAGCGGTGGCATAGGGAGATGTCTTCTTTCCACTTACCGATTGGGGAGTTGAGGATCACCTTGCACGATGTGCATTGTCTTCTCCACTTACCGGTTGGGGAGTTGACGATCACCTTGACGATTAGGGGGATGCTGCTGAACCATTCTCGGATTCAAAGGGTCGATGTGATTGAGTGGATGGGGATCTATCTGGGTATGGACCCTTATATGGCTGATTTTGAGTGTCGGACGACAAATGGGGCTCATATCCGATTCTCCACCTTGAGAGAGCTGTATGAGCACCACTTGGTGGCAGCGACCGATTCCGAGGAGGCGGGTAACAACCTATTTACGGAGTATCACCGTGTCTGCGCTTTCTGGTGCTAGTTCATGTTCTTGGTAGGCACTGCATTCTTTGTGGACAAGAGTGCAACCTACGTCGACGTGACTACCATTTACCAATGGAACTTGGGGTCAGCTATTCTAGTATACCTATACCAGAAGCTGAATGAAGCCGCCAACTGGAGGACCAGGCAGTTGACTGGATCTGCAACACTCTTGACGGTACGTTTCCTTTTAATTGTTACACATTTATTTATGGTTCATATTTATTTTTAATACATTATCGTGTTTGTCTTTCAGGGCTGGATCTTCTCCTACTTCCCCCGCATCCACGGCTTCGCCATTGATCCTGCGTACGATAACGCCATGCCCAGGGCCGCCCGATACGTTCTCCAAAGGAGGAACAACGCAGTGGGACCATATCGCGGGTACCTCGACCGCAAAGCCCACGATGACATTCGTTGGACGCCATTCAGTGACTACACTACTGTTGTCCCATTTGACCGTATCGCGTTATACTCTGTTGGTTGGCATGCGGGGCCAACACTATGGTGAGGTGTCTACCGGAGCGGTGCATGCGACAGTTTGGACATGTGCAGATGATACCGATGTCACCGTTTGAGGCTGCTCCCGACACAGTTACCCGAGTGGAGCTCACTGCCATATTTGAGGACTGGGTGCATCATTTGGTCCTGGAGGAGTACTGGTGTATGACGGCCACCCAGGAGTGGCACTGCGTAGAGGGGTACGTGATATGATTCTATCGGGTGTCACATCCTCTGATGACACTCGACGCTCCCGGCGCTCCTAGGCCAGCATACGAGGAGATCCTGGAGAACTAGCTGGCCGAGGATGACCATGTCATTGATCTCCTGCCGATATGCCAGCGGATAGATATGCTTGGGCGGGACGCGTTGGAGCGAGGTATCATTAATCAGGGTGGTCCAGAGGCAGTTGCCGTGGTGGAGAGGATGGTCGGTGATGCGGGCGGTGCGGGGGCATATAGGAGGCAGAGGAGGTCCCATGAAGTTAGGGTTAGGCATACACAGTAGGGGTTCCAGTTTTTTTTTTTATGACTTTATTTTATTCGGTTTGTATTTTTTACATTTACGTACATTTACGCACACTATTAGTATTTTATTCGGCTTGTATATATAATTTTAGTATTTTATGTTGACATGTCGTTTATTTTATTCGGCGTTTTTCGTTTAATTAAAAATACGGGACTAAACGTTGTTTAGAAAAACATAAAAAAAAAACACAATTTCTGCATATTTCGGAAGTGCACTTCCGAAGACCCCCTAAAATGTGAAAAAAGGTGTTTTCGGAAGTGCATCTCCGAAAACACCCCCCATTTGATGTTTTCGGAAGTGCACTTTCGAACTCTGGAAAAATCTAAAAAGAAAATTTATTTCGGAGATACATCTCCAAAACAGGGGCAAGTTTGAAATTTCGCTGAAGGTCACCTCATAGGAGATCAGGAAAGAAATTCTCTTAATTCAATGAGTCATCAGTGTTATAAAAAACACTTCAATATACATTATTATGTATGACCTTCAATGACAACTTAATCCTTTGTTCGACATATCAGTAATTAAAATGTGCATATGATATGAGAATAATATTGTACTTTCGAATTTTATAGAAATGAAAACTAAATATATATATTTTTTTACAAATTTTGATTAATAAAATTTATTAAGTTTACAAAAATTAAAAATATATTTACGTTAAATAATCAATTAACTTACATGAGAGAACTATCCATACATGGGTTACAACCAATTGTGTTTTTAGTTTTGCATTAAAAAATATTAAAAAAAAAAGTTAGTTAAAAAAACAAATATTAATTCATTTGAAAGTTGAAAAATTCTTTCGGAGTGTATTAATTTTGTTATCAACTTATGTTTTTTTTTTTAAAGTTAGAGAAGGAAGAAATTTTTACAAGACCGAATTCATATTTTGATATAATTATATTTTTTGGAAAGAAATTGGAGTAGATTAAACTAAGAGGATTGTTATTATGACACAAAAATTTTAACACCGTATTGTTACACCATAGATTTTTGCTATGTTTTTTAATGACACAAATTCTAAGTAGCATGAAAAAATAAATAAAAGGAAAATAGTGCTGCATACCGTATGATTATACGGTGTAAATGTCAATTTTAGTGTCATTGTATCATTTCTCTTAAACTAAAGGTCCAAATTACGACCCAAACATATCAATTTCAGGAGGAGGAAACCCGACCCACCTTGAATTAGGTTTTGCAATTGCAACCCTAGTTAAATAATCAGCCGTAATGTTACAACAACGAAAACCATCATTGAAGGAAAAATTTCCTTCACTAGTTATTAGACAGAGCTTTCCCAATACGATCAAGGGAAGCTTTTCGCGTTGATAGCATCAATAACAAGCTTTGTGTCTAACTTGATCGTGATTTTTGAATCTTTTAGAGAAGAGGAAAATTTCTAGTGTGTCATCAAAATCCTTTATAACCACTATTTCCGCAACCAGGCTTAAGCTCTCATCGATCGTCATTTGTCAAATAAGCATTCACATTGATAATCAGGTAATATTTTAAAGATGGTTTCTGCTTAATATTCATTTACTTGGTAATCTTTTAAGTAAAATTTCCATTTCATATTCATTTGCTTGATTTGGTTGATATTATGATCATTGGATTTCTTTATTGCCCATTTGAGCTTGGTCGATAAAGATTGATAGCCATATAAAAATGTCAAAGTGGTTTGAATAGTCGTAATATGATTTAATAGAATCAATATCAATAAATATATTATTAGTCTTATATGTTTTTAAATTAGAATATCTATTAGATTATGTTAATACATAGAAAATCATGTTTGTTGACCCAATATTCTAATTATTACACAATGATATTGGTTACTCAAGTTAGCCGGTTGTTACACATGTAACTAGCTTGTCCCAAAGTTAATTGAGTAAGTTATGTGGTTAAGAGTTAGTTAGGAGTTTATCTATATGCTTGCCTACTTATGTTTCCTTGTGATGCACATTGCATGAGTATTCTCTTGGAGAGTTTCTTTTTGATCCATTTTCTTCTTCTCAAGTGAGGTATGCACTTGATTCTGCTGCATTCTTCAAGTATTTTTTTTGAAGAACTTGCCTTGATATTTGTATATGAACCTTTCATTGTTACACATCAATTTCATAAATTCCTACTTCATCTTATTTTTCTTTGATTTTCAACAATGAGGCCTCGAACAACCACAATAAAACCTATTTAACCACAACTTGATTTGGTTTTCTATGTTCATTCTAGTGATGGACCAAAATTTGTTTTTGTCACAAAAAATCTAGATAGAACTAACTATGTTGGTGGAGCTGATCAATGCAACAAGCAATTGGAGCTTAAATAATCTTTCAATCATTGATGGATCAATGCATATCCTAGATTATGATGATCTCAATTGTGCAATATAGGAAGAAGTAACATTATCCCTACAAAAATTTCATACGAGTCAAGCTTATTAGCTAATGAAAATGATGCCAAAATGGCTTTGGTCGAGGAAGAGGCTTAAATTATGGAGGCAATGGTAAGACCAATTTTATTTCTTATTCTACAAACAATAATTTCAATGGTTGGCTCACTGATTATGGAGTTAATCAACATACATGTTCATCATTGCATTTTCTTTAGTCTGTTAAACATATTAGGCCCATTAGAGTCCACTTATCAAATGGTAATTATTCAAAACTACTTATGTTGGTAATGTTTATTTTCTCTTTCTCTTTATACCACCAATTTCCTGTATTCACATAAGTTCAAGCCAGATCTAATTTACATGTCAAAAACCATGTCAAAGTTTGATATGTACAATCAAATTCACACTTGATCATTGTTATTTACAAGATACAAATTCCTTGAGAATGATTGGTTTGGCTAATCAAGTGAAATCATTGTATGAGTTATTGATGGAAATCCAACCTCAAAACCAGACTATGCATGCTACTTTACCTTGCCTTACACTTTCCAATACCACATTTATTACTCTTCAAAACCATTATAACCGTCAAACATCTATTTGTCATTTTAGATTGGGATAACGTTTTAATCATAAATTGTCTGACATGTCAAACTTGTATCCATATATTACTAATGAAAATAAATAAATATATTTTTGAATCACATGGATCATTATTCTGAAATCTAAATATAAATTTTCCACACATGTCCAACCATTCGTCCAACTGATTGAAATCCAACATAATGTCACTCTTAAGACTGTTAGGTCTAATAATGTCCATGAGTTTTTCTTTACCTATATTTCACACATCTAAAGGTATTCACCACCAAATACCACGTGTTGAAACTCGATAGAAAAATGGTAGAGTAGAAAGGAAACATCATCATATCCTAAATTTTGGAAGAGCTTTACTAAACAATATTGGTCAAATGCCCTTAACCATGCCATTTTTCTCATCAATATAGTGACCACACCCATCTTACTAAACAAATCACCATACACCATATTATATGATAAAAAACCCAACCTTAATTTCTTGAAGTTTTTTGGATGCCTAGTTTATGCATAAACTCTACAATCCAAAAAAACAAATCTAAAAGCAAAACCTAGAAAAATAGCTTTCTTATGGGTACAAGGTAGGTCTCAAAAGATATGTTTTACTTGATATTATTTTAAATAAGTTATTCATATCGACAAATGTATCATTCCATAAACACTTAATCCATTCTCATACGGACAATATCACTCCCATGAATAGTTGAGAAATTTATCCAACCAATGCCACACAAACACCTTTTGCATAAAACCTTGAGAAATTTATCCAACCAATGCCTCACCACCACCTACTCCAAATATCATTCCATCCACCACTATCTTACATGTAATTTATCCCAAACCTATAAGAAGTGATGATACTTACATGCAACCTGTACAAAATAACCAACTTCAAATACCCGAATCCACCAACCATAATCAAACAATACAACATTCAACTCGAATCAAATATCCTCCATCACATCTTAAAGACTACACATGCAATTCATGTAATGATGCTCCAAATCACTCATCCTTAGGTATGAACTACCCTATCTCTCAGTACACGTATTATTCAAACGTGTCTCCCTCACATAGTCATTATGTCATGTCTCTTAACAATCTGAATGAACCAAAGACATATGTTGAAGCTAACAAGTTTGAATGTTGGAGTCAAGCAATTCAAGCTAAACTTTAAGCTCTTGAGAGAAGAGGTACATGGGGAACTGTTGACTTGCAAACTCTTATGAAATTAATTGGCTGCAGATGGACATACAAAATAAAATCCCATGCTGATGGATCACTAAAAGATTCAAAGCATGGTTAGTTACAAAAGGATATAATCGAATTGAATGCTTGAGCTTCTTTGAAATGTATTCACTAATTGATCAACTCAACATAGTTCAATTGGTCATATCTCTCCCTACAACCAACAGAAAAATGTTAGATTATAATTGAAGGATTCAGGTATGTAAAATTGGTTATGTTGGGCATATTGTATGAGAAGTTCATGTCACTTCTTCTTGCACACAATTATCTTCAAGTAGACACAAATTATTCCTTGTTCATAAAAAAACTCATGTCATTTATCTGCTATTGATATATGTAGTTGATATCATTATCGCAAGAAATTTCATGAACGAATTGATATGATCAAAATAGTACTCCACCATAATTTCAAAATCAAAAACTTAGGCCAATTGAACTATTTCCTAGGCCTTTGAGTGGTTCGCCCCAAGCAAGAAATTTCCTGATGCTCAAGAAAGTATTGTTTAGATCTTTTCTATGATGCAAGCATTCTTGGTTCACCTTACTTCAAACTTCATGTTTTATATTGTGATAACCTGATTGTCATCCACATAACAACTAATCATGTGTTCCATGAATGTACAAAGCACTCGAAGATTGATTGTTATATAATCTCAGAAAAATTTCATGCTGATATATTCAAGTTATTGTCAATGTCCTCTAAAGACCAACTTGTAGATTTTTTTCACTAAACCTCTCCCTCCTCAACCATTTCAAATTCTTCTTTGCAAGTTGCAGATGATTAGCATTTATCCTCCAACTTATAGAAAAATAAAAAATATGTACACAATGATATTGATAATTCATGTTAGTTATGATTATTATTATACACATAACTAACTTGTCTCAAAGTTATTTAGGTGGTTAAGAGTGAGTGAATATGTCTGACTCCAACAAAATAAATCTATGAAAGAAAAACATGGTATGCAATCACGAGTGAAATTTGCAGTGGAAGTTGAGTATAACGTTAGGCCCAAGCCCATACACAGCCCTAAATGTCGGTTCGACAACATATCCAATGTGGTTCATCCGGACCGTTCATGTTTCCAATTTCAAACCAAACCGGTTTAAACCTCCGGTTCAGTTTCTATAACACTGGACTAGAGTTTACTCTGGTTCTTTCTCTTTTCTCTTCCACAACATATATCGAAACGTTCGTTATTTTTTGGCGACTGTAAAATATTTAGGGTGCAAAAATATGCGTGGATTGCAAAAATCGAAGCGAGTTTCATGGGCTTCGGATTTGAATCTTTGTCAGGTAAAAATTATCTTCCAGTTGCCGTATCCAAATCGATCGATTCGTTCGATTTTCATCCAGTAACCGCTTCAGTTTCAAAACCCTAATTGTTTGTGTATCTGATTTTGAGGACCTTGCCATGGTTGATGCTTCATTTCATCCATCATCGTTACAATCTGATTGGAATTTTTAGGGTTTGCATGTAATTTGTGAATTGAGGGTTTTAATTGAATTAAAATTAATCCGTTAAATGTTGTTAAGAGATGGAATGGTTTAATTGGATTGAAATTTGAAATAAAAATTGAATTTTGAATGATGATGAAAAAGAAAAAAAAAACAGCAGAAGAAAAGTTGTAAGCAAAATAATAAGGAACTTAAGATATATTTGGGATTGGTGATAGTGATTTGGTGATGAATTTGTTCTGGAATTTGAAACTCTTAAAAGAGGATTTATTTGGATTGATTGCTGATTATTATTATTATTATTATTATTATTATTATTATTATTATTATTATTATTATTATTATTATTATTATTTTTAATTTTGTATAATCCTGTGGAATATTTGGTAGATTACATGAGTTGTACTATTATTTTGGTCATGTGTTATCATCCTCTGTTTTTTTGTATAGGATTGAATCTTTTTGAATTGGTTTATCTGAAGTAAAGGGTGTTGATATTGCAATTATCCTTGCGCATTATAAGAATGCATTTTGTTTGTGCTTTCCATGTTATAGGCAGTGGTGGAAAAATAAATTTTTTCCTTCGTTGGATTAGGTCTTCAATTATTTTATGGTTATAAGATGTGTTCTAATTGTTTTGTATGAGGTTCTGCTCTTGCAGGTTATTTGTGTGTTTAGTTAATCGATTGCATGTGTTATGATTGACGTCTAACAATGCTATGCATTGCAGCGTGGGCAGCATGTATCGTAATACACTGCTGCTACTCTAGACTAATTTATTTCCGAAGTTATTTTACAATGCTCATTTTACTTTTATCTCAAATCTCGGGTTTCCATCAAAGAATGTTACTTTGAAACTAGTAACAGTCATTTGTTAGCCTTATACGATTGAACATTAGTTAAAAAGGGTAATCTTTCCTGATTTTCGCTGTATCTTATTGGTGTGTTCCTGTGGTTGGTAACCACACTGCTTATGCTTTATGAATATGTGTGAGTTTATTTGATTCCTGTTACAGTTTCCATTCCAGTATTTGCCTTTTGTTTTCTTACTTGCAATGTTTTTTCATTATAAAATAATTAGTGTCAAAGTCATGTGTTTCCCTGTTCGGCTTAGTTTTATTTTTCTCTCTTTTATATTTTTATGCTGTTGGTTTTTTCGTTTTAGAAAAAGCATCTGCTTAATCCTAATATCTGAAGTTTTCAGTTCATTGTTTTTACTGCTAAATCACACTAATTTTGTTTTCAATGCTGTTACTTAGTAAGGATTTAGAAAAAGTTCGTGAGTTGAAATAAAAGATCACACTACTTTTGTTTTCACTGCTATTTTACTTGGTACGGATTTTTCGGTATCCAAAGAGTCTTGGTAGAGTTTTGCAGCTTGGAAGTCTATGATGTCTTTCTCTCTAAAACTATGTTCTTTTTCTGTTTGAAAGGAGACTAAGTGCAAGATCTCAGCCTCTTCCAACATGGGAGGGCCAAGTGAGTGATATTTTCAGGTGATGTATCGTTGGTGCATGCAGAAGTATCGGAGATAAAGATGACAAAAGTTCATGGTTGGCCAGCCTATTAATTTACTTCAGACAACACCTATCAAAGTGTGACTGAATATAAGTTGTTAGCGGTCTTTGTTGTCTAACACTGGGATGAAGAGGTGAAGGTCTGGGAGCTGATTGCGGCATTTCGAAACAGCTTATGGATTTAAGAATCTGTTTTCACTTCTAGTCTGGATCTTAACTTGATATTGCCCCAGGGCCCAGTCACAATGCAGGAGCAGAGAGAGAGAGAGAAGAGCAGACCCTTTTGTGGGCAAATGAATGAGATATCTGTGTCCTCTCTTAGGCTGTGAAAATCTTAAAACAATATTTAGTAGAATATATTGGTTTTGGTCTTCTAAGTATCTATAATAAGAATCTTATGGATGGAAAATTGAGTATCACCAAGTCCTTTATCCTGATTACCCATAATAGCTTGCATAAGAAAGAGTTTGTTAAATGATATGAAATCTCTTTGAAGTTTGAATGCTTTGGCATTTATTGTTGGATCAAAATGTGCTAATTTATCCATCCAAGATTCATTGTGTTGTATTCTAGTAAAGACAGTTCAAATTAAATCATCAAAGATTGTGCTTGTATGAACTCTATCATAAATTGCTTCTTATATATTCCGAGTTCTATATTATTATCAAAAAGTAAAAGTGATCACGATAGCTGTTTGAAAATGCAAGGTCGTTTTGTGCATCATTTTTCATTGTCATATTTTATAATTGGTTTTTGATTTTTCTTTATTATTTATGGATTTTGTTACTCTATATTTCAAGTGTTTGCAAATTAGTAACCACCTTGCACTTGACGATGTATTGAGTGAACAAAATCAATAATTAGTCATTTAAGACTATGTTGCCTGGATTTTATTATAAAATACATAGTATAAGAGTTCTAAATGACAAAAGATTGTTTCCTTTTTGTTGAACAGGTTAAGTTATTCTTATCAGAGGAATCTCCTTCACAAGTTGGGTTGAACTCTCAAGATCACCTCCAAGCAAAGACATCATCCGTGTTGTATCAAGGAGAACCTGGTTCTGATGATATTTTGCCTCCTGGATTTGAAGGAACTTGTGCTTCAAGTCAGTTTGACATTAACCTGTCCCAAATACCAGTTATTAGCTGGGTTACTCCACATAAGGTAGTTTTTTCAGTTATATTTCAACGTCTAAAGTAATTTTCAGTATTGTTTATATTTCAATACGCGTGGAAGAAAATAAAGGAAAAGAAGGTGTTCTGTGAGTTTGCTTTTAATATTTAATCCTTAATTCTTTGTAAATATGTGATTCTATCAGATCGTGCTAGATGTCACATGGCTAGTGGCGGCTGGGGAAGAAAGCAAAGAGATAATTGATCAACCTCACAGGGAGATGAGAGTCCTTGAGGCTATATATCCAAGAATATCTTCCATTCCTCCAAAGTTTGAGTCTTCTCTTGCCTTGTTCGATTTTTTTGTTTTGTTTCCACAATCTTTGTAAATAAAGAATGTTTTATTTCTTGGATGCAGTCCTTCTGTTCCATTGAACGTTGAAGATTCTCATTACATGGACGATCATACTATTGTGATCCCAATTACGCCCGTTGAAGATGGGGATGTGGCAGCAGAAATATCATCTCATTCCTCAAAACAATATGATGTTTCACAGTCTCATGGGTTATCTTCTGGTATATTTGAGGGTTCAAACTCTGTTACGAGTATGTCTGATGTAGCTGCTGCATCTGTTGCTTTAACTAGCATAGTAAAGAGCAGCGAACATGGTAATTTGATTGACCGTGAATTACTCAATAACATTCTCAACAATCCTGAAGTGATTGAGAAGTTAGTTAGAGATTATGGAGTTCAGAATAATGCACAGTATGTACAAAACACGGGATCATCTTCCGGAGTTTTTTCACAACATCCTACTAATCGCATTAATCAAGTTGAAACGACTACAACCTCGTCAAATCCTTTTTTATCCACTTCTTCCTATGCTCACACAAATGGCGGTCAGATGGCGGCAAATATTCCTACTCAATGGCATTCTAGGTCTGTAATGAGTTCAACTATTGCTGCTACTCCTGTTGACCCCCCTTCAACAAGAGATGTAAACTACTATAAGAGCCTGATTCAACAACATGGAGGCGATAAACAAGAAGCACTTCCATACTCCTCGAATAATCGTCAGAACCAGCAGCCATTATCAAACTATGAGACAGTACACAATTTTAGAGCAAAGGGGTCAAAGCCAAAGATCATGAAGCCTTGTATCTTTTTCAACAGTTCCAGAGGATGTCGGAACGGAACTAACTGTACCTTTCAGCATGATGCATCATTTCAGCAACAAGGTAATCCTGGGTCAGGGATGCAAAGTTCGAAGAGAATGAAAATGGACAACGAGATCAGCAGTTAATTGAACTCTTACAGAACATTCAACTGGTGATGATGTTGGCGGCCATTTATTTTGATGGGGAGACCTGAATGCAAGGTTCATATCATATACATTTGATATGGTCAAGTTAGCATTTTATTTTGCAAGTGATTTTGAGCCTAAATCAATGCCTGTTTCTGATCATACATTTATCATTTTTGAATGGGCGTCTCCTTGTAACCGAAAATATGCAGAAATTGCTGCCTCTCTTTCTTGGTCATTCTTCATGATTGTAATTAAGGATATGAGGTTTTTATGTTGCAACTGATAGGAGATACCACCAGCTAGATGATGTATTAATAAAAAAATTCTGTTTACTTTCTGACTGTATAAATTGATTTGCATCTCCGTCTGTTTTAATTTGCTTTCATGATATGGGAATGAGCAATGCTATTTATTACGAAACAATTTGAAGAAATAAATAGTTGAGATTTATTCTTGTCTTTTTCACTTTTTCTTAAGCATTTTCCTATTAGGCATAAATGGGAAGGAAACAAAAAAATTGTTCATTGTGGGTGATGAAGTTGTTGGATTGGATCCTTAATATGAAATTCTCATTTTGAGATGAAAAGTTGCAAGGAGCAATAAAAATCATGCAAAACATGATGTGCATGTTATTCAATGTCTTTACCTTTTCTTTCTTTATCTCTTATGCGCACACTCTACTTGTCCTAATAATTGAAAAATAGTTACAAGTGTGTTTTTAGAATATGTAGATTTGAAGTTATTTGTTTAGTTTGAGAAGTATTTATTTATATAAATAGAGGGGTACAATGGATGACATTTGGAGGTAAAATTTCTCTCCTATTCATTGTATCATTTCTCAATACAACTACAAAATTAGAGTTGTTTATATGAATCAAATTCTGCCATATAATGTTTTATCTTAGACTATTTATATTTAATTCATTAATTTTTAGTCTTTTTAATTTTTAATTTATTTCTAGTTGTTTCACTCCTCTATATCTAATCTATTTTCTTTATAATAAATTGCTTATTTTCTCTCTATATTTAAATTTTTTGAGTCTTTTTCTAGATTCTTCTGTTATATGCGTTATTTTAACTGTCTATCTAATATTATTTTTTAATTTTATCGGTCTATTTCGTATCACCTATTTGACGCAACATCTTCGTCTTTGCTACCTAATCTTGTTTTAATAAAATTGATCTTTTTTTTCAATTCAATTATTGTGTTCCTAAGAGGTGTGAATTTAAGCTTTTCATATTGGAGATGCTAGTATTATAAATCAACTGCACATTAAAGTTGGAGTTGTTAGAGACGTAGTAAAGAAGTTTGAAAAGTTAGGTGAAATTGGACTTCAATTAGATTTGTGATAGACAAGGGCTGTTTGTTAGTTCAATTTTGTTAGGTTCTTTTAATGAAGGGACCTAAACATCTAAGAGTGTCGTGTCCATCATTTTATATCAATTGAATTAAACTGAAATTTCAATTTGTACCAAAAAAAAAACTTTATTAAATGTCGTTTTCTTTTTGAATGTTAGGTCATTTTTCGTAAGCAATACGTCGTTTGACTCGAGTACAATGTTGTTGTTTTTTTAATGTTAGGTCATTTTTCATAAGCAATATGTCGTATGACTCGAATACAATATCAAAAGAGCAGGGGTCACTGCATCGTCGTTTGGATGCAGTGAAAAATAAGTATGGGTTCTCACATTTCTTGGACAAATAAGGGTAATGAAGTTAGTTCATGAGAGTATGATTCGTTTTGGATCGTGCAATATAGAGGAAATAAAAAATATATAAAAATATTGGACATTATGAATAGGAGGAAGATCAATTTTATGTGCCTACTAAAAACTAAGTGGACATGTGAAAATCGAAAGAATTACACAACTCGGGGTTTAAGTTCTATTACACCTAAAAAGATAGATTGAGAAACGGATGGGGATTATTGTGAAGAAGAAGTGAAAAAAGGATATCGAGGATGTGAAAAGAGTAGGAGATTGAATCTTAACCTTAAAATTTGTAGTGGAACAAGACACGTTTAATGTTTTAGTGGTTACGCAACTCAGGTTGGCTTAAAAAGACACCTTAAGGTAAAATGCTGAGAGGATTTAGAAGGTTTAATTCAGGATATACCCCAAAGATATTAGCTTTTTTTAGGAGGAGATTTAAATGGATATGTAGGGAGTATTTCAACAGGTTTTAAGATCGTGCATGGGGGTTTGGTTTAGGTGAGGTGAATGTGGAGGATAAATTTATCTTGGAGTTTTCGTTGGCTTTGAATTTTATTACATAAAAATAGCTAATTTAAAAAAATAGATGAACATCTTATCACATATAAAAGTGAGGTGACATGTTCTCAGATAAATTTCTTTCTCATTAGGAATTTAGATAGAAAGATTTGCTTGGGCTGTAAAGTTACTTCGGGGGAGAGCTTTCAAGTTGCCTCTGCCTCCCAGGATTAAGGTTTTGCTGCTTGTTATTTAGCCTTGAGTTTTGTTTTTATTGTTATTGAGTCTCCTCACATGATTTCACATCTTATGATTGAGTTTTTAATTTGTTTTTACGCAATATATAAATCAAATCTTATGATTATAGTTCGAGCAATATGATTCTAGTCAATTTGTCAAAGTTTTGAATCAAGAATCACATTTGAGAATGGTTCAAGTCATGTCAAGTTTGGATTCTGAAAAAAATAAATTTTGAAAAAAATTAAGGTTCTGGAAATGTGATTTGAATCACAAGCTTACGTGATTTGAATCAAGGTTACATAATGGCCAGTAATTGCTTATGTGAAGTCATGATTTGAATCAGTGATATCATAACTCGAATCAACCACATTTCTAAAAATCAAGATTTCTTCTGTTTGTGTGATTCAAATCACAACAATCCATCGCTCGAACCAGAGAGGTTTAATTCGAATCATAGAGTGCTTGACTCGAATAAAATACAAATATTAGCTTTTGGATTTTGATTATGTGAATGTGATTCGAATAAAAGGTTTTCTTAATTAGAATCACATAAATCTTGACTCAAATCATAGAGTCAAATTTACTTGATTCTTAGATTTTAATTAAGATAATTTGATCTCTTGACTCTTCTCATACTCTTGGCTAATGACTCGAATAAAATAGAATTTTTCTCTCATTTTTGTGCTAGATATCCAACACATATATAAACCATTTTTCTAAAATTTCATTCACAGGTTGAAAAACATACACGTCCACTTTTGATTTAGAATTCACAACACACTTGTTCTCTCAATTTTCAAAAAAGTTTTGAATCTTGCTTTGATTTTTGCAAACGAAATATTTTTATCTTTCCATCGTCGTTTGGGTCTAGCTCTCATTTTAGGATGTGAGATCTGTGAGGAGGCTCATTATTGTGATTAACGTTTTCTTAGAAGATTTCTTTAGGATTTTAGAGTTTATAAATGTGTGTATGGTTGTGGCTTATATTTTGAGACGGATAAAGTATACATTGAGAGTAGATTTTAAAGACTTATTCTAAATTATATCTATCATTTTCTTTCGATCTTATAACTTTTTTTTTTTCAAATTCTTTTTAAAAGGTATCCGCTCAAGTATGTGTTTGTATAAAAATTTTATTTTTAAACTTTAGATACGAAGACGAATAATATAATATTTTACTCTAGTTGAATATCATCTCTACTCTATATTACTAGTTTGTGCAATTACATAATCTCCTATGGATATGTAAAAAAAATTTGAGATAAAAGTTGTATAGAAAATATCTATTTAAAATAAATATTTAATATTGATTTGAAAAAAAAACACATTTTTTTATTAAGATAATTCTTTTTATCAATGTGACATCATTCATGGAAATGTGACGAGCATAGGTGACCTCACTCAATATATCAAGAAAGAAAATAAATACTCAATCATGTATTAAATTTACAAGTACTTCTCATGAAGGTGACAAGCACAGCTCACAAGTTCACAACCTCTATTGAGATTGAGATGACATTTTCTGATTAACGTTAATTAATAATGTAAAATTCAATTAGATTGAGATGACATTTTCTGATTAACGTTAATTAATATGTAAAATTCAATTAGATTGAGATGACAATTTTCTGATTAGCGTTAATTAATATGTAAAATACAATTTATATAAATAAAATTATTCTATCGCTCTCACAATAATTGTCATTTTTTTTTATTTGTTTCAAATTATTTGTTTTTTAAAATTTTAATATTATATTTATTATTTTGTTATTAATTTTTCTTTTTTATTGTGTTTTGATTCATTCAACTACTCCACTATTTATTATTAATAAAATTACTTAAATATCTATTATTAAGGTTATTTTAGTACTTAAAGCATTGTCACGTACTTAAAAATATCAGTATTATTTATTTTAGTATGTAATAATGTTCATCTAATTCATGCATCATTTGAACATGTTACGAATTAGCATAATGCTGATATTTAATTATGAATAAATTTGATAATGCTTTAAGTACTAATTCGTGATAATGCTCATCTAATCCGTGCATTATCACGTCCTAATTTGAATGCTCATCTCATTAAATTTATCTCTTAGTTTTCTTAAGTACGTGATAATGCTTTAAGTACTAATTCGTATTATGTTATAAATTTGAGCATTGTGAATTTGTTCACATTTTTATTTATTTATTTATTTATTTATTTATAGCAAAATCATCAGTATTATTTTTTATTGATGTATTCTATTAATTTAAATAAATGGATATTGTCTTGTAAAAAGAATAAAATAAAATAAATGGATATTGTTTTATTTTCAATAAAAATATACTTAAATTGAATTTGAATGTTTTATAAATTAAATTATTTAATTAATTATATAATGCTATGAATTAAATAAATATTTTATATTATTAAAACAAACAAATTGAATTGTTTGTAAATTTAAAGTGAATCGAATTCAAAATGAAAAATTATAATGAATTAAACTTTAAGTCCAACTAATTCTCATGAAATAAGCAAATTCGACTCGGTTCATTTTAAACTCTACATTTAGTTCACATTCTTGTTAATTTTTTGTTTCTCTTATTTTTATGTAGTAGTTTAATCAGGTCTGGCCCTGTGCAAGAGCAGTAGGTTCTACAGCACAGAGCCCCAAAATTTTTAGGATTCCAAAATTTTAAAAAGCATATTTTTTTTACATTAAAATTAGTAAATATAAAAAAATTTAATAAATCAAAAAAATGTAATAATAAAAATCCAATAAATTGAAAAATGAGATTGATCAGAGTGAAAATAATTGTAATTAAATATTTATTTATTAATACAATTATATTTTTAATGTTATTTTAAATTATTATAATGATATTTTTCAAAAAAGATTGGGACTATTTTTTTAATTAGAACGGGGCCTCCAGATTAATTGGGCCGACCCTAATGTTAATAAATAGAGATGACAAAATATGAGAAAAAGAAATAGATTAGGATTTAATTGTTAAGAGATTTTAGTATTTCAAGTACGGTTACAGGAGTATAATTGGTTACAAGCATC
Organism: Vicia villosa; assembly: GCF_029867415.1. NCBI lineage: Eukaryota > Viridiplantae > Streptophyta > Magnoliopsida > Fabales > Fabaceae > Vicia > Vicia villosa. Next base: position 191,463,004 of record NC_081183.1, on the reverse strand, counting down.
AAAATTAAGTCAATAAGTTGAAGAACAAGTGTTTTCGGAGTTGTTGTAATCGGTCATGCATTCGCAGTAACTGGTTACCACTGTTTGTTAGTTTCTAATATTTCGTTGTTGTAATGGTTATAGGTTTTATGTAACCGGTTACAAGTCTGACATTTTGCTTTTCATTTTTTATTTTTGGCTTGATACTTTTGTATCCCAATTGATTTATATGTACCTTAAGGGTATCCTCGTAATGTACAATGAATGAAAGTAGAAAATTCTTGCACTAAATTATCTCTAACTCTCTTCTCTCCCACTCTCTTTTTCTCCACATACTCAAACCCTCCATCTTTACCAATCTTGTGATTGCATGTTCTAACATTTGGCATCAAGCGTCTGGTTCCATCTATAAACACCTAGTGTGCAACATGAATCATGTCTCCAATGAAAGAATTTTCACAAACCTACCAATCCTTGAAGCGAAGAACTACGACAAATGGTACAAGCAAATGAATGTGTTGTTTTGTTACAAAGATATTATTGAAGGATTAAGAACGCGAATGTGGTGAGGTTACAAACTCACAAATGTCAGCTTGAATTTATTCAAATGGAGGAAAAAGATACAATCAACGATTACGTGACAGGAATTACTCTATTAGTGAACCAAATAAAGGCATACAGAGAAACTGTTATTGAACATAATGTTATGTTGAAGATCTTGTGTTCTTTGACAACAAGATCTGACAATATTATGGTGGCGATTAAGGAATCGAAGGATCTTGTGACATTGAGCAAAAAGGAGCTTCAAATCTCTCTTAAGGCTCATGAGCAAAATATGGAGGAGAGAAGTAACAAGGCAAAGGCGAAGATTTCCTTGCAAGCCCGGTTCAATGAGAAAAATAAGAAATCAAAAGGAAAAGGGCCCATGAAAAATAACGGAAATTTTTATAATTTTGGGGCAAAAGAGTCTTAAAATTCAAAGAATTCGACTTGTCAAAAGGGTGAGACCAGATGTAACAAGAATGGTGGTCAAGGCAGCTTTAGACCTGAAAAGGGAAAGTTCTACAAGAGCAAGATGCAATGTACAATTGTCAAAAGTCAGGTCATTTTGCAAGAGATTACAACGCGAACACGAAAGATCCTCAAGCTGATGAAGCCAATGATGCAAGACAAGAGTTTGATGATGATAACACACTCTTGGTCATGATCACATGGAAAATAAGGTGTCACGCGTTATGGATGCAAACTGGGTTTTGATTCTTAAAGCTTCTATGACTGCCAATAGAACTTTCAAGGTTTAGTTGAAGATTATAGAGCATAGGTGTCTTGCTACAGCGAAAAGTCGAGAAGAGTTGATATGACACTACCGTCTTGGGCATCTCACATTTAGAGATCTCAATACATTTCAAAAGAACAGAATGATAACCAAGTTGCTATCCATCAACATACCGACTGAAATTAGTGAAGAGTGTGTGCAAGTGAAGCAATACAATGGTAAATTCGGAAAGGATGCAGATTGTAGAACCAAGGCTCACCTTGAGGTGGTCTATTATGATGTGTGTGGGCTGATGCAATTTGATTCATTTGGTGGCAGTAGATACTTTGTCACATGTATCGATGAGTATAACAGAAAGATATGGACATACCTAATCAAGAGAAAGGATGAGGCATAAAATGTTTAAGATGTTCAAGTCCATGGTTGAGCGGAAAAGAGGTCACAAGCTAAAAATTCTCAAAACAGATGTTTGAGGAAAATATGTCTTAAATGACATTGGAAAATTTTGTGAAGAAGAGGGGATAATGCATGAGGTAGTACCACTCATATGCTGCAAGAAAATGGTGTTGCTAAAAGAAAGAATCGATGGATTATGAACATGGTGAGAAACATGTTGAAAAGGAAGAACTTTTCGAAAAAGTTATGGGGAGAAATGGTGTCTACAGTTTCCTATTTGTTGAATAGGTGTCCAACAACGAAGCTTGAGAAGATAACATCGGAAGATGCACGGTCTGGATTCAAACCCAATCTGAACCATTTGAGAGTTTTCAGTTTTGTGGCATCTCGACATGTTCGGGGACAACTTAAAAAGAAGCTGGACGATAAGGGTGAATTGATAATACTTGTTGGATATCCCTTCGCTGGAGGTTACAAATTTTTTGATGCTGCAGACAGGAGGATTGTGATCACCATTTGGATTTCTAGTAAATCTACTCATACTATTTGTGAGTCACACCTCTTTCATCATTGTTTTGAAATTTGACACTAGGATCAAATGAAGTATTTACTTCCTTAAAAGTAAGTTGTTGATCTTATAAAGAATTTTCTCAATATAGTGTTTTTGACTATGTTCAGAACCCATACTATTTCGCTTTACTTTATTCCCCAAAATAATATCAATTAGTCCAAGGTCTTTCATCTTAAATGTGGAAGTTAGAAACCCATTTGTTTCCAAAATCCCATTCATCTCGTTGATAATGATCAACATGTCATCAAAATAGAGACAAAGAAATATTATAATGTTATCATGCACCTTTGGGTATAAACACTTGTTACAATAATTAGAACAAATCCATTTGAAATTATGATAGAGTCAAACGTTTGATGTCATTGTTTCGAACACAAATTCTCACTATTTTCTTCTACAAGATCAAAGGAGACAAGTCGAGAATCTATTTCCTAAAGGGGCACGAGGTGCAGAACATTCATGTATAATATCATATTCTTCACAATATGCATTTAATTCAATAGAAAAGTATTCACTGCCCCCGTCACTTCTAAGGACTCTGATACTTCTAGTTGATTGATATTCTACTCCCGCTTTAGAAATTTTAAATGCATTAAAAATACCATATTTATTATTTAAAAGATATACATGTGTGAACCTAGAGCAATCATCAATAAAAATAATGAAATACATATTTTCTCCACGGGTTCACATGCCATTAAAGTCACATTAATCTGAATGCATAAGATTGGGCATTTTGGGAACATGAAGTACATTGGCAAGAGTAACTTTCTTTCCAGAGGTGAAATTGAGTTACACAGTTCCTATCCGAACGATCTTTGATCGTTCTTTATTTCCCATTTGAGCCTCTTGTCTATTGATGACTTTAGAATAAGTTTTGAATGTTGTTTTGTCATAGGAAACATGGACTATAGCACAACTATCATTCCACCATCCTTTTAACTTGCCTTTGATTGCCATAATTTTGCTCATCGTGATAATTATGTCTTCATCTGTTTGAACAACATTTTCTCATTTTTGGAGTTGGTGTGCTTGCAATCTCAAGCATAATAACCGATTTTGTCACACACATAACAATGGTCTTTGGGTCCTTTTGGTTTGCCAGAATTCTTGAACATGTTATGTTCCTTCTTAGGTTCAAGATGATTCTTTATACCATCATGTTTCTTCTTCTATTTTACGCTTATTGCATTGGCCTTAAAATATCCAGTAGACTCATAGTTCTCTCTTTCTTTTGATTTCTCATTGATTTGAAGATGTTTCTAGATTTTCTCTATTGAGAAGTCCTCGAAATCACGCAACAATGTCTTCTTATAGCGTCCCAACTTGGAAAGCTTCAAGAATGTCTATCTTTACAGCATTTAGTTTATTTACGAGAAATTGTAACCCGTGTAATTGTATTGGGCTCTGAATTCAACATTTTAAAATCAAAATATTTAAAAATTAAAAACTTTTTAGTACCTTCTTCTTCATCCTTGAATTTGAACTCGGTGTTTTCCAAATTTCTGCTGTAGATTGACTCTTTGTGTAGAGATCGTAGAGACAATCAGATAATATGCTCAGAATATGTCCACGACATAACAATTCATCCTCCTTTTGTTTCTTGCATTCATTATTTAGTTCATTAGAATCATTTTCTTGCGGTTCTGGAATTTGTGTCAAGTCATGATAAAAGACATAGTAAATTTTCAAAGTAGTCAGAAGGAAGATCATTTTGTCTTGCCAGCAAGTAAAGTTTGTTCCATCAAAATAATCAGACTTAACAAGGTCCCGATTCATCCCTTTGATGCATGAAACCAAAGCCTCGGTTACCATTATTTGAGATACTATTTGAATGTTAGATAAATTTGTAAGTCGAATGCATCCAGACTTGAATCCTGAATGTAATCACTTTCCTAATAATATTTCAAGCACTCATAAAATGTCTTAGAGTCAACGCGCAAGAATATACCCAGGATAATTCAGCTTATATTCGAGTTTTCATAAGACCTGTGAAAACTCGAATGTAGGAAAGATGAAAATCTGGAATTTTCTATGAAGAGGATAAACTTTTGTTATGTTCTTTTTTGAATCTGAAATGAGTTTTTTATTGGTTAAGTGGTGTTGTTTCACAAGGTTAAGATCATTGATGAAACACACTCTTTCAACAACACTTCACACAAAGTGTTGCAACTTTTCACCTTTTGCTAACTATTCGACACTTCACAAAGTGTTGGCATTTTCAAATTTAAAATAACAAACTGAAGCAACAAATATTAAAAATTGGAGCAACAACCACAATCATGTGTTGCTCCGATGGATCGTTCTTAAATACTGCCTATATACCGCCACTAGCACTTCTACGCCCTTGATCCCAGTGTCACTGCAACACTGGAGCAACAACCACAATCATGTGTTGCTCCGATGGATCGTTCTTAAATACTGCCTATATACCGCCACTAGCACTTCTACGCCCTTGATCCCAGTGTCACTGCAACACTGGAGAGAAGTAAAAAGGATACAGGTGCATAAGACTTAGTCACACTTGTCCATATAACATTTTATCCATTTTAACTTCTTTGTTAAGTTATTAAATATTACTCGTTATAAAGATTATTAAGCGAGTAAAACTTTCTCTGTCGAACAATTTTACATGATTTTATTAATTAATTGATTATGATAAACTAAAACATATAGACATATTCATATCAGCCCACTTTTATCCCATTTCTTATATATATCTTTTATATATATATATATATATATATATATATATATATATATATATATATATATATATATATATATATATATATATATATATATATATATATATATATATATATATATATATATATATCTTTTTTTCTGGTATCCAATAAATATTTATTCAATTCCCATCTCTTCTATTTGCTGCTGCCAATTGACTTGAATTAATATATTTTTCTCTTTTATTCATATGTAGTAGTATATTTTGTGTGGTGTCCACCCTCTACAGTCACAAAAAACCGCTTCTAAATGACTGTATAGCTCTCACTCTCAACTCTTTAATCCACTTGTTACTAGACAAATTGACATAAGCATCATCGTTGCATTGCTTTAATAAGGCGGTTTCCATCCTTATCCTCTTGCCTCTTTCCATAACATATTCAATTCTATGGAAAAAAAATATTGATGAACACAAGACATATAACAACATATGCTATTTCAAGCTAAACGAATATTCCATTTCTCCATTGGATAAAAGATGAATAGATTTTTTGCATAACAATACAATTATTTGATGACACTATCATCTTTTTCTAATCAAACATGATTAACCGAAATAGGTCAGTTCCAAAACCTCCCAAGCATCGTGTATATATAACTAAATATATACATAATATAATAACTAACATATTGATATTACATCTTAATTAACATAATATATTAAAATTGTAACATAACATACACTTACAATCGTGATTATACACTTACAATCGTGATTATGATATTCTGATATCATATATATGATTGATGCGTCTGCAACAGACGCATCAATCATATTGATCTGAATTAATAATCTTCAGGTTTTGGAAACTCATTCAAGTCAGGTTTAAGACTACAACTTGTATTGGAGTGAACATGAACATGAACATGATTATTCAAAGAAGTTTCAAAAGCATCAACTCTAGCACCAACTTGTGTAGCTTTCTTCCTTATCAAATCCGCCGACATATTCTTCTCGTATCTTTCTTCTTCTTCATTTTCTCGATCCTTAAACAACAATTCTGGAAAATTAAGGTTCGCGGTCGGACCTCGAAGATAAAACACAGCAGTATCATAAGCACGAGCAGCGGCAATAGGAGTTATATAAGAACCTAACCAAATTCTTGATCTCTTGTTTGGTTCTCTAATCTCTGCCACCCATTTTCCCCACTTTCTCATCCTAATTCCTCTATATGGTTTCATCTCTTTCTTCTCTTTTCTCATACTCTTATTCTTATTGTTGTTGCTGTTGTTGTTACTATCTATAGAAGTAGTATTGGTTGTTGAATTCATGGAAGAACAAGAATAATATTCTCTATATCTTGTATACCCTACTACCTACCTAATACCTATCATGTAGTAACTAATTATACTATAGCTATTGTTGCTATCTTATCTTTCTAGTTTCTTAAACAATAGCCTTCTTCACATGTATTTATATAACTATGAAAATGAAAAGAGATAAAACAGTGGAGAACCGGAAGAAACAATATGAAAGATTCCGTTCACACCCGGAAAACACCTGCCCCTAATGACCATGTTGCTTGTGTTTCAGTTTCTATTTATATAAATATCAAGATGGACTTTGTATGATTAAAAACTTATTAAATAAAAATGAACTTTCATGATTGATATAAGTGGAAATTACACTCATCACTGGAAGTATTTTAAACTAATAATAACATTTTGGGTTAAATACTATTCACCCCTGCCAAATTAGCGAGATTCGGTTTTCCCCCTTATTAAAAAAAAATTTAGCCTTCGCCCCTTAGAAAACAAGATTCTGTTTTCAGACACCGCCTATCCCTTATATGCAAAAAACGTTAAAGTATTTTAAATACATTTAAACATAATTATAAAAAAAGTTAATTAAAAACGTTAATTACCTATTTTATAAAAAAAAAACGTAAATTAAAATACTTTTAAACATTTTATAATTATATAATTATTAAATAATACAGCTTTTTAAATTTATATATTATTGAAAAAGTTAATTAAAAAACTAATTAATATGTACAGCTTTTTTAATTTACATATTATTGAAAAAGAATGGTGTATTATTATATAGAACTGTTTTGCCATTATAAACAACAAAGTATGCATGGTTTGGTGGTAAGCCCAGTCAGCCAAACATGGAATAGCATGGAACATGAGGCCCAGTCAGCCAAACATGGAATAGCATGGAACATGGGGCCCAGTCAGCCAATAGCATGGAACAGGGGGCCAGTCAGCCAAACATGGAACATGGAATAGCATGGAACAGGGGGCCCAGTCAGCCAAACATGGAACAGGGGGCCCAGTCAGCCAAACATGGACGTCAGCAAGATTCCACAAGCCCAGTCAGCCAAACATGAAATAGCATGGAACAGGGGGTGTCTGAAAACAGAATCTTGTTTTCTAAGGGGCGAAGGCTAAATTTCTTTTTAATAAGGGGGAAAACCGAATCTCGCTAATTTGGCAGGGGGTGAATAGTATTTAACCCTAACATTTTTTATTTATGTTAAAATATACATTAATTCTAAGCTTACATATTAACAAAAAAAATTTAATGACAAAAAGAAATCATAAATAAATAAATAAATAAACGTTATCTACATTTAGTAAGGTATTTTTTTTAAATCAGAGTATTATTCCAAAAAACTTTTGAACAAGCTAATGTAATTTTCCTTTAATATTATTAATTTTTTAAAATTATTAATATATAAATATTAATAACTTATTTATAATAATTATATAAAAATAAATAAATTAAAATTTTAAATAAATTAATTTAATTTTAAATAAATACTTTATATTTATTTAATTCAACTAATATATAGAAATTTAATAATAAATAAAAATAATAATTATTAAATATGAGTAGAAATACTATTAAGAGTTAAAAGGTAGTGCACTGACAGTGTAAAATAGTTTTACACTGTCATCCAATAGGGAGTCACTACAAGAAACAAGCTCCCTAGCTGCTTAATATAGTGACGTGATTATCACGTGTTATAATAATGGCTGTTGCGACGTGATAATCACGTCACTCCTAAATATATTAATAAAATATTACAAAGTTACATATTAAATGGGTGTGTCAGCATATTTAATTTTAAAAAAAATTAGTGGCTTTATCATCACGTCGCTACTTGAAAAAATAAAATAAAATAAAAATTGGCGGTAGATTTCAAATGGGGGGAGTTTGAAAATTTTCAAATTCAAACTAGAGACATGATATTCACGTCGCTAATAAACAAGTCTGACTCAAACAGACATCGTGAATTGTGTTGTTGACCTTTGGCTGTTTAGCGACGTGATATGCACGCCGGAAAGTAGCGACGTGGCATTCACGCCTCTGGTTGGCAGCCTTTGTGCAGTCTTTTGCAGAGCATGTGACCGTTGCAGTTTAGCGACGTGATATGCACGACGGAAACTAGCGACGTGGCTATCACGCCTCTGGTTGGCAGACTTTGTTCAGTCCTTTACAGAGCATGTGACCGTTGCAGTTTAGCGACGTGGCATTCACGCCACTGGTTGGTTTATATGTTTCCCAGACTCCCTTTCCCTTTTCATTTGCTTCGTCTTCCCTTTCCCAAACTTCTTCCAAACTTCTTCCAAACTTCATTTCATTTCTTTTCTCCCTTCCCCCATTCTTTTCTCCCAAACTTCTTCTCCATTTCATTTCTCCCAAACTCCTTCCCCATCTCATTTCTTCCCCATTTCATTTCTATAATTTCATAAGGTATTTCTCTAAACCCTTTTAATTTCTTACCTCATTTATTTAAATTTGTTTTGCTATAATTTTGTTAATAAAAATCTGTTTGTTGTAGGTATTTTTTCTGTGTTTGGAGGAGCTTCTAGAGGAACTTTTGAAGGAATAATAGAGGAAGATAGAGGTATTTTTAGTATTTTATTAATATTTAATTGGTATTAGCTATAATTTTTGTATTTGTAGATATTATTTGTTTTATTATACAGTTTAATAAAATATACAATAAATTTGTTATACATTTTATTTGTTTTGTATGTGTTATTATGAAGATAGAAATAATTTTGTATGTGTTATTATGAAGATAGAAATAATTTTGTATTTGTAGATGTTATTTTTTATTAAATCTGTTATATATTTTGTTTGTGTTATTATGAAGATAGAAATAATTTGTAAATATAATTGAAAAAAATCTTTTATTGAAAAAAATCTGTTATATATATATTATTGAAAAAAAATATTGGTTTTAATAAAAACAGAATATATATATACAATGAATAAGGGTTAAAGGTTTTTAAACTGTTATTATATTTAAAAATAAATAAGGAACTTTCTTTTTAAAAGGTTATTTATTTGTTACTTTTTTTTTACTAAAAAGTATTTATATTTAAAAAATGAAATGTTTATTATAATAATTAATATCTATTAAAAAATTAGTAAAAGTTAGAAATTAAATTATTTTGAAAAAGATATTTATATAAATAGATTAATTATTTAACATGAGTAAAAAAAACCATGTTGAAAGATTTTATAGTAATAGATTATAAAATCTTAATTTATGTTGAAATATTTTTAAAATTGATTGTTATATATAATTTTACTTAAACATTGTCTATATGTATTAAAAAATTGATTATATATATATATATATATATATTATAACACAATATTATATGTCTTAAAAAAAATAAGTTTTTTTAAAGAATAATAAATAAAAAGCAGAATATTATGTTACTTTTTTTTAAACTGTTATTATATTTAAAAATAAATAAGGAACCTTCTTTTTAAAAGGTTATTTATTTGTTACTTTTGTTTTACTACAAAGTATTTATATTTAAAAAATGAAATGTTTTTTTTATAATCAATGTCTATTAAAGTTTTAAAAATTATTCAAAATAAAATGTTTTATTATAATAATTAATATCTTTGTAAAATAAATACAAATTTTAATAGATGTAAATAATGTGATGTAGTATTTTTTATAATACCTATCTTGTTTTAAAATAATATTGTTTTAAAATTTGTTTAGTTACATGAAGTGAAGTAGTATGTTGAATGATTTAATATAGTTAAATAGTTAAATTATAATTATAGTTACTAAAAAGATAATGATTGAATATGTGCAGTATGGAATATTATTTGTACTATCGTAGTTGGATGTACGATAGATTGTATCCAGGAAGAAGTGGACTTAAACCCAATTTTATAGAAGGAGTTAATGGGTTTATAAAGTGGGCGTTTGTTCAGGAATGTTGTCGAAGCGAAGGGGGAGTTAGGTGCCCTTGTCTTAAATGTGACTGTAGATGTATAATTAGTGACCCAGAGGAAGTACAACGTCATTTGTATAGAAGAGGTTTCATTGAAAATTATTGGGTTTGGACGTCTAATGGTGAACAACTGCCGATGAATGTGCCAGAGACTAGCAATACGCATGCTTCAAGCAGTCGTCCGACTATGGAATACGAGGAAAATTTTAATTTGATTGGTGAAATGGTTGAGGATGCTTTCGGTGTAAACGTGACCTATGATCAACCTGAAGATTTTGATGGGGAAGAGTTGCCGAATGAGGAAGCACAAAGATTTTATCAGTTGTTGAATGAGATGAATATACCGTTGTTTGAGGGGTCGTCAGATTCAAAGTTATCAATGTGTGTGAGATTATTGGCTGCCAAGGCAAATTGGAATGTCCCTGATAGGTGTTTGGAATTCTTCATAAAAATGATGTTGGACTCAACTGCAACGAAAGACAACTTGCCTAAAACTTTTTATGAAGCAAAGAAGTTAGTGTCGAGGTTGGGTTTAAGTGCAAGAAAAATTGATTGTTGCACTAATGGTTGCATGTTGTTTTATGACAATGAGTTTGGTACTAATGATGGATTGTTGGAGGAATGTAAGTTTTGTGAAAGTCCAAGATATCAAGTCCAAAGTAAAGCCGTTAACCGTCAACAAACACGTGTAGCAGTGAGGTCCATGTTTTATCTCCCGATTATACCAAGGTTAAAAAGAATGTTTGCTTCAATGCATAGTGCAAGTCATATGACGTGGCATCATACAAACAAAACAATTCCAGGCACTATGCGACATCCATCTGATGGCGAGGCATGGAAGCACTTTGATCGGATGCATCCTGATTTTGCCGCAGAACCTAGAAATGTCAGGCTGGGATTATGCTCTGATGGATTTACTCCGTATGTCCAAGGGTCGGGAACTGCATATTCTTGTTGGCCAGTTATTGTAACCCCTTACAACCTCCCTCCCGAGATGTGCATGACAAAACCATACATGTTTCTGACATGTATCATTCCAGGCCCGTCGAGTCCAAAAGCTGGAATTGATGTCTACTTACAACCTTTAATTGATGATTTGAAAAGGTTGTGGATTGGAGAATGCACTTATGATATATCCCGTAAACAAAATTTTACTTTGCGAGCTGCCTTAATGTGGACAATTAATGACTTTCCAGCATATGGCATGTTGTCTGGTTGGGGTACGCATGGAAAAATGGGTTGTCCGCATTGCATGAAACACACTAAGGCTTTTACGTTGGATAAAGGGAAAAAGAGCTCGTGGTTTGACTGTCACCGCCGATTTCTACCAAGAAATCATACCTATAGAAAAAACAAGACGGATTTCAAAAAAGACGAAGTGGTAAGAGATCATCCTCCACCTCGATTGTCACCAGGTGCTGTATGGGAACAAGTTTGTGATTATCCAAAATTCACAGATATTGGTAAAGCATTTAGAATTCCAGGATACGGGGTCGAACACAATTGGACAAAAAGAAGTATATTTTGGGACCTCCCATATTGGAAAGATAATTTGTTGCGCCATAATCTTGATGTTATGCATATTGAGAAGAATTTTTTTGATAATGTATTTAACACAGTGATGAATGTTAAAGACAAAACAAAAGATAATGAGAAGGCTAGACAAGACATGGAAAAGTGGTGTAATCGAAAAGAGTTGGAGTTGGCGATAATCTTCAGGGAGACGATAATCCGGATGAGATTCAAATCGTCGATGGCAGATATTATATTACGCCTGTTGGACATAAGTAAGTATCTTATTTAAAATTTTTTAATTAATATAAATTTTTTTATTAATATAAATTTATATCTAACGCATGCTAATTCAAATTATTGTTGTTTAGTTTTACTCCGAGTCGGACAGCTGCAAAGTGTGTGAGCTATGTGATTCAGCAAATGTATAAAGATGCTTGGACGAGATTTGGAGAAGTTCCAAATAAGGATGATTGGTTTCAAAAATTTAAGGTATAATTAATTTGTTTTTGAATTATTATTTATTTAAAAAAAATATTATAATTTTCTAACTGTTTATCTTAATGTCAACAGGAAAAGTGCACATGGGATGTTTTGAGCGAGAAGGCTGTTAAGAAAGTCTTTTTTACTAGGGCATCAAAAAGACTTTCTGACACCTTACGACGTGTTAGAAAGCGTTGGGAACGTGATAGTAGTTATCCCGCTTGGGTGGGCAAAGACACTCTTGATAAACTTCTGGTCTATTGGGATTCACCTCAATTTAAAGCTAAATCTGAAAGTGGCAAAAAAATGAGGGCATCTGAAAAAGGTGGGCACGTTAATGCTGGTGGAAGTATAAGCACCTACGAACATATGCGACGCATGGTAATTACTACCACTTATATATTGAAGTTATGTTTTGATTAATTATTATATATGTATTTAAATAAAGTTCATTTTATTATTTAGGAAAAGAGGTTGGGGAGAAAACCACTCATGGTTGAGTTAGTTAAGGAGACTCGGACGAAAAAGTCGGGAGAGTATGTTGATGAGCGTACACGGCTAGCTTTGGTAAGTTATTCAATTTACATTATGAATATTTTTTTTTATTTTAATGACAACTTTGTGACGTGATTTTCATGTGGCAACTAAGAAGTTGCAGCATGATATACATGTGGCAACTGAGGTTGTGGCATGAGAATCACGTGACAACTGATTTTTATTTTATTTAAGTTAATTTAATTTAAGTTTTATGTTTAATATTTTTATTGTATGTGTAGGAGGATTATCAAGAAAGGCTTGTACAGTTTTTGGTCACTAATCCGCAATTTACTCCTAGCGAAGGACAACCGCTTCATCCAGATGTTGATTTTTATATTTGGAATGAAGTCATTGGCGGAAAAGGTCGTAATGGATGTTTTTTTGGTGGTGGAAGTATGGCGGGATGCTTGAGAAGTGGTGATAGAAATTTATTTGAAAGAGTAAGAGATGGGGAAGGAACGTCACGCCCAGCACAATTGTCCCCACAAATGATGGAAACAATAAGACAATTGGCGATAAGTGAGGCGAGACGCGAGTCAGAGCAACGTGAGATGGCGTTAAAAGCCCAATTAGAGGAGCAACAACGGCAAATAGAGGCAATGACGAAGAGGCAAGCGGAGATGGAGGGGCAACAAAGCCTAATAGAGAGAATGGCCAAGAGGCAAGCGGAGATGGAGGAGCAAATGCGGCTATTTATGCAATTCCAGGGAAACGGTAATCAAATGTTTGGTGGAAACGTTGGAGTTGGTGGTGCCTCGACAAATCAACAAGATAATGATGAAGATTTAAACCTTGATGATTTTCCCGATCCAGGAGATACTTAATTATTATGTAATATTAATTATATTTTACTTTTAGTTTTAATTTTAATGTATGAAACATATTAAATTTTAATTGATGTATGATGAATTTTAATTTATATTTTGTTTATTACTTATATTTTAAATTTTATTATATTATTCAATAAATATATTTTATTAATATTAATATTCAAATTATTTATTAATTATATTTTATTATATTAATTATAATTCATTATTAATAATAAAAACCTTTTTTAATAATAATAATTAAAAATTTTTTATTAAAAAGAATTATGCTTTGTGGCATGATAAACATGTCACTATATTTGTGACATGCTTACCACGTCGCTAGATGCATATTAAAAAAAAAAAAATTTGTTTTGTAGTGGCATGCTTCCCACGTCACTAATCAGTGTCATGAAAATCACGCCACAAACTTTCTCCGTTTCTTGTGCCATCCCTGCAAACCTGCAGCATGTCTGCTGTGCCAGAAATATGAGTTGGATTGTGTGTAGGATATAGCGACGTGAATTACATGTCACTGAATAGTGACGTGAATACCATGACACTACAAGTTTACCACCTCTCCCCCTGCGACGTTTTCTTTCACGTCGCAAATTATGTGTGGTGACGTGATGTTCCTTTTTGTGGCGTGGGAATCACGTCGCTGGAGAGAACATTTTTTGTAGTGAGTCATGAATGTGCCATGTCATTAAAGTTTTTTTAAATAAAAGAATGTTTTAATTAGATGCATGGTGGTGATTGGTTGACAGTGTAAAAATACTTTACACTGTCAGTGCATGACCCATTTTCTCTACTATTAATATCATAATACATTTATTTTACACCAATAATCAACAAAAATTAGTTATTTTATCACTTTATACAAACAGTCTGAAATAGTGAAATGAATGGTATAATAGTAGTAATAGAGTTAGATTAACTGTTTTAGTCAAATTCAATAAAGTATTAATTAGAGAGTTGAATAATATATATTTTTTTACTGATAAAATATAGATCAGTGTGTGAAGGTGTGCACCGAGTGAGAACATTAAATAGCATTTGTCATTTTCTTTTTTGGCAAAAAACAAGAATGAAAATTATAGAGCAATAACATTTGCGTGTGTTGCATAATGAAGTTGCCACGTGGATTGCTTTCTTTTGAAATAATAAAATTCAATTATTATAATAAAAAGGTGGCCGACACAACCTCTCATAACCATCCTTGTCTTTGAATAAAAAAAACCATACCATTATTTTTTATTTTTTTTTTATTAAATAAAATATTCATTCATTCCAATAGATAGAGTACATTGTTGCAATACAAATTAAAAATCGCCAAAAACAAAAAGGATGAATCTGCAAACAAACTCACAGCATCCATGTTAATAGCATAAAACGGCAAATTGCATATGCCTACGAGTATAACTATGACTATATTGAAATGTCTGAAATATTCATGCCTCCAGATCTGTAGCGTTAATAGCACCAAAGTCATAGATAGGATCTGCACTAGATCGAAACTCATCTTTCAACCTGAAACAAATGAACTCTGCGCACAACGACAGAAAAACAAAATACACCGCACAAAGACGGGAAATCAAAACAAACAATGACGCACTAAAATGACGAAATCACAAAAAAAAAACACTAAATATATGTGAAAACCACTTATTTAACTTATAGAGAAACAAGAACGATTCGGAGGGGTGATTTTGGATCAAAATCGATCCTAAATCACCCCTCTCTAGGAGATACAGAAGAAGAAAAAAAGAGACAACGGCTAGGGTTGAGAGATTGTTATACCATTATTTTTTAGATACTACAAAAATATTAATATATTATTTATATTTTTTGTCTAAAATAATAAATATAATGTTTTGTCAAATTGTAAAGCTAAAATTTTATCAAGTAAGCTCATTTAATGGGATAATATAATTTTCTTCTTAAAAGGAGTTTAGTTTAATTTTTTTATAGGACAAACAATTAATTATAGTCAAATATGAGATTTATAGAAAATAAATGAGTTTTGGTTACGTAAGTTTGGTTTGGAATAATAATTAGGAATTTGATTGTGTTGTTATTGGTGGGTGTAAGAATGGAGAGGTGGATGAAATCGGATGGTTAGTGATGTCGGTGAGGTGAGTAAATGGACGGTTGGATTTGATTTGGATGAGAATAGAAGGTGATGTTCCGTCCACGCTAATAAAACAAGAGCCCACGTGTAATGGACATAATGCAATCCATTTTTTGGACACTCAATGTGAGTCTTTCTTGTTTTCCACTTTCTTTTATAAATAGCTTATATATTCTCTCCGCTATATAATAAGTGTCATCTTTTCTATTTTTATTTGTCTTTAATTATTTGTTTATTTAGAATATCAATGTGATATTTATTATTTCTTTTCACTAACTTACTCTTATTTATTGTATTTTAATTCATTTAAGTATTATATTATTTATTATTAATAAGGTTATTTTAGTAAATGAGACTCATTTTATCATCGAAATCAACATAATTAATCATTTTCTTAAAAAGTGTGAAAATTTCAAAGAGACATCTATTGTGAGACAGAGAGTGTAATATTTTTTCAAAAAAAAGTAACTTATATAGTAGCAATAATAATAGTAATAATAATAATTAAATCTTTTATTTATAATAATAATAAGAATAAGAATAATTAATAGATTTAAATATTATTACCATGTTTGGATTCATTTTTCAAAATTCTAAAATCAATTTTAGAGGTGTAGAATTGATTCTGAGTGATTTTGAGGTGTTTGGTTTATCAAAAATAGAACTGATTATGTCTCCAGAATTGATTCTACTTGAAGCTATCATTTGTAATTTCTGCCTCCAGAATTGATTCTGAGTGATTTTTACGCAAAAATTTATTGTTCAACTCACTTTTATATAAATTTATTCAAATATAAATCAATTCTGTTAAACTCAATTATACTAAAATCAATTATACCAAACTCAATTCTACTAGAATCAATTCTACCCACCGTCAATCCAAACATATCCTAAGTTCTAATGTTAATTGATAAGATATTTTAATAAAAACATTAAGATTTAATTAGGGTCGAAGTCCTTTAATTTCATTTTTTTCATTTTAATATTTTACCTGATAAATGTTACATATTAGACTTTAAAAATTGGGTTGTATACCTCTAACATATTGTTCACAAATGTATCACACCTTGGAGTGGTTCTAAACTTGGATTTACTTCAAAATCTTGGTGGAATCTTTATCAAGTGCTTGAATTCCTCCTCATTTACTTCCTTGATTTCAAACATTGACTTTTTGTGAAACCTTGTTTTATAGGTGATATACTTTAACCAGAACAACAACTTGTGAAGTTGACAACTAATGTTTACTAACAAGTCAAGCATAAGTGATTAAGCGAATAAAGATGAAAACCAAAGTATTAGGGTTAAATGACTTTACTATCTGATGGTGGCCATCAAATAGAATACAATTTCAAACCTCATCTCAAGTAAACTCAAGAAAGTGTCTACAAAATAAAATATCCAAAAAAATCTTGAAGTACAAGAAAGACCTACATTGATTAGTCTAAGTGAATACTTTGCAAAGCATAAGGACGTTTCCGTAAAAGTGCATGGATAAATCACACACACAAAAACATCTTTCAAACAAATTTTCTCTAGAAAATATCTTTAAAAATGTTTTTAAGTTATGTCAGATGAGTTGAAAGCTGTTAGAATAGCTTTGGGCAATGTTTTTGTCTTTGCCAATTGATTAGCACATAACCTAATCGATTGGCTCAATTAAAAATTTAAATCTAATCAATTAGGACATCATCTTAATGATGTGCAACAATTAGATATCTTTTCTTTCCTTTTGAACTTATAATCGATTATTTTTTATGTATTTAATCAATTGGCATTAGGTGATAATTGCTTAGCAAGTATTAAAA
The DNA here is from genome assembly GCF_029867415.1 of Vicia villosa. NCBI lineage: Eukaryota > Viridiplantae > Streptophyta > Magnoliopsida > Fabales > Fabaceae > Vicia > Vicia villosa. The sequence goes on along the minus strand of NC_081183.1, from coordinate 191,445,540 downwards.
TGCATTAAAATTAATTTCCTTTTTGAGTCAACCTTTAACCTATAAATAGAGGTCTCTTCCCTCATTTCAAATCATCCAAAAATGTGTTTCACACTTGTTACACACACTCTCTCTCTCTCTCTCTCTCTCTCTCTCTCTCTCTCTAAAACTTTTCTTTTACTTTCTTTCACTAACATTTTAGCCAAAGTACTTTTTCGAGAAGTTCTTTTGTGACTGAGGATAAGTTGTAATTCTGGAAGGATAGATTCTTAAGTCCATAAAGGAACTTTTATTTATAATTTGATTGAACATTATATCCATATAAGGATTGTTTATTTGTGTTAGAAGCTAAATCCGCAAAATCTTTAATTTGGGGATTGTTTGTCAAAGCTAAAGGAACTTTCGACAGCAGATCTTTTCTGAACACACCACCACTTTCCAATAATAGTATATTTGATGTTTGGAAAGCTAGGATTATAATATTTCTTCAAATTATCATCTATGAATTATGGGAAAAAATAATAAATTGTCTGTTTATCCATACTCATCATGTAAATGATGAATTAGTAGATTAACATGATTCCCTTTGGACCGAAGAGTAAAAGAGAAAGTTTGAGATAGATTTTAAAACCAAAAACTTTATAACAATTTCTCTAGATGATAGTAAACTTTATTATATTCCTCGTTGTGAAATTTCTAAGAAAACATGGGATACTCTTGAAATGTTCTATGGAGTTTCTTCAAGTATCGAGGCGATGAAGATGAAGATACCATTCTTGAAATTTTTTCAAAGTTAAGAACTATTAAAAATTATGTTGAAAATTTTATCACTACAAAATATCTAAGAATTAAGAATATGAAGTTTAATCCAATTCTTAAATCAAAAGATGGGAGCCTACATGAATTTCACGAAAAATCAAGAAAGAAGGAAATTGTAGAGTAATTGAGAGAACTAGTTCAATTACTTAAAGATTAAGAAAGAAAAACTAAAGAATCTTCAACTTCATCGTACTCCTATCATACAAATCATGTAGAATTCTTCGAAAGAACATACTTAGTAGTTGAAAAATCTTCGGGAGATTCAACATTAAATGAAGGAACCTCTAGTTCAAGAAACGACAAAGAACAAGAAGAAGTTTATTCAATACTCGAACGAAGAAGAGAAGGAGAGACATCAACCTCGGGAAGAGACATGAAAGAATTTTCTTCCAACAAGAAGATGAAATATGCTTAAAGGCATCCTACGAGGCAAATATTATTCTACGTAAGCTATCTTATGCACAACTGTTGAAAATGAGTAGTCAATTAGTGGAAGAAAATGATAAACCGAGAGATGTATCCTAGGTCTTAAGGAATAATAAAGATATATTAAGGGAATTGTTCCATTGTTGAAGCATAAATAATAATGATTACGGAAACTACGATGGAGCAAAGCTGCCAACGCACTTGCGAAACCATAAATAATGATGACTGTGGAAACTTTGGCAGAGTGAAGCTTCCAAGGAATTACAACGTGACGACACTATGGATCGAAGGTGGAAATCATGATGCTTATTGAATTAGATATATCAGTCCTGGTACGATGTGGTTAATCAGTATCTTCTATCTCCGATACTATAGACTTAGGGGGTACTTGTATGGTTAGAATTCCAACACCTAAGTCAGTTTAGGGTTCAAGATAGCGGTAGTAAAATTGGATATTAGAGACTATGTATGTGAAAATCCTTTACGGACGTATTTATACTTTGGGCCTGACAAAGGAGGTTGGATAATGAGTCTCGTGTTATTAGGCCTTTGGCCGGCGTGGCGCAGTGGATCCTAAGTCTTTGGCTGGTAGGGAACAGTTGCCTCTAAGACTCGTCGAGCATGTTTGATGTCGGGGGGACTTTCAGTAGTCGTGGCTGATCTTTGAGGATGTTTATCTAGGCGTCAACTGGCATGCGCTTCTTTAGTTTTGCCAACGTGTGATGGGGGATGTAAGCATTAAATGCAATCCCATTATTGAAATGTTTAGTCGTTTTTCTTTGACGTGTGACCTGAAAAGGTATGGTGTGACGTGATGCAACTTTTATGTACTCAGGTACACTTGAGTACGGTTGTCTTCCCTAGATGAAATTTGGCCGTTGATTTGCCCTTATTTACTTCTTTCGATCTGATCCGTTTGATTTCATTTGTCTATATAAAAATGGAGAGAAATCATAGAAACTTTTTAGCAATCTTGTAAACTCAGTTTCCCAAGTTTCTTTTAGTCCTTCTCTCTTATCTAAGAGCAACTTTCTTCAAGATTAACTATTATTGCACATTCATAATTTCAAATCATAAAAGTTTCAACTTTTCAGCCCTCTTTCTTGCTTCAGCGCTTTCACCTAGATATTTCAAGGTATCACTTCTTCACCTCATCTTTTTCTCAAGTATCTATCGTATTTTTATTACGGAGAGTGGTAACCCTATTTTTATCGAAAGTGATTCGGAGGGAAGTGTTTCTTCATCTTCAAAAATGGGAATTGAGTCTGAATCGTATTCCTTCCCCTTTGTCACTAGGGATTTTGAATTAGGAGTCATCCTTTTGGGTAATGATTCAAAAATGGAAAGGTCATCTAGAGATTCTATTTCACACGGTGGTCTTTCTAGGAGTACTTCAGAGAATCTATTTCTGGCACAATTCAACAGGGGTGAAAACCTTTTTAAGAGACATATGCATCCTCCCATCTTGATCGAGGGATTAATAGAGGTTTCCCGTCAAAGAACAGAATGCGCCAATCGCTTTGTAAGAACATATCGGGAGTCCACTGGTTATGACCCTAGTAATGATGAAATTACTCGTCATATGGAGTGCTAAGGGCAGCATGATGTCGTGTCCTGGGTCAGTCCTGGTGATCATCATAGAGCTAACGTATTAGCCCACAAGGGTCTTCGATTAATAGAGTCAGCCAATGCTAATAGATGCCATTGGGTGGCCACCAGATAGTTTAGACTCCTTCTATCTTGAACAACGTCGATGTTGTAGCCCAGGCCGACATTGTAACAACCTGTTTCTCGTATTTATATTTTAATCGAGTTAAAATTATTTTATATTAACTGATTGGGTGATTTAATTATTTACGTCATAGTATGTGTTATGTGATTTTAAGTTATTTGTTGGGATTCAATATAATTTTATTTGAATTATTTAATAGAATAATAGTTAAATAATTGAAAAATAAGGAAATAAATTGATTTTAGTCATAGTATGTGTTATTTAATTTTAAGTGATTTTAATGACTTTAAGTAACGTTAGATTGTTGAAATAAGTTGTTTAGGTATGTCAGGGCATGTCTGGGTGGAATTTAAAAGTGATTAAAATTGTTGAAACATGAGATTTTTAGAAAATTTATAGTGAGCAATTGATGGTCCTTAGAAGTAACCAATTGGTTCCTTTGAAAACAGCAAAAAATTTAGAATGGAAGCTTAAACAAATCGACTGGTCCAAGTATGTAATCGTTTGGTTCATTTATAAAAAAAAAATTTGGACACGAACAAAGGAACAATCGATTAGCCTCCTAATGTAATCTATTGGTTCCTTTAGAAATATGAAAAAATAGAGTTACGTAATTGAGGGAAATCGATTGGTCCTCTGTGAAAATTGATTGGTCTGTTGTAGCATTGGTTGGTTCACTTGTTGTTTTGACTATAACTTAGGCTCCGTGACTCCAATTGAGGTACAGTTTATAGCGTTGGAAAGCTAACGCGTATTACTATCCCATGGTGATACCTTAGGAGGTTAATATTGTATGTATGATTAATGGTAATGAAAAGGAGAATAATGGTTATGATGATGTCTTAGAGATTGATGAGCTTAATGAATGATCATGTGATTATATGTTGTGGTGAGATATAAGTGTATGCATATGTGTGATATGTTGCTATGTTGTAAATTATTTTATGATGATAATGTATGTTGATTTTCATGGAGATGAGTCCATGAAATGGTGAGTTGTTAAGGTGTGTTGTTTATGATTCGAAGCGGGACCATTGGTTGATGTTTCATCATAAATGTTGTTATTGCATTATCATTGCATCATATGTTTCATTGTGATGACATTACGAGTTTCTGATTTTGAAGAGGGTATTAATGATGAGTTTCGGGTTCGAAGAGGGACCCGATTCAAAGAGGGACAGTCGTTTAATGGACAATATCGATAATATAACTTTGATGTCTAGATTGGTACCACATGCATATAGAGTCGAGGTGTTGTCACATTGCATACATATTTGCATTATGATTTGATGATTCTCGTGTGAGTAAATTATGTGGTTCATGATTGTTATTGTTGTTGTTTATGCTACCCTTCCTGATCATGTGCATCTTTAACATATTTGAGCGTATTCTCACTTATGTGTTGTTTTGTTTGTGTGGTGATGTACAATGTGTATAGATACTCAGGAACAAGAGTAGTAGCTCTTGTGAGTTGAAAGAAGGCATAGAGACCTTACTTCACTCGTTTATCTTTCTGTGCATTTTTAGTTTCGTTGCTCTGATCTATAACACAGAGATACAGATTGATCGTTTGATTTTGTTAAGTAGATGTTTGAGTTCTGTTAATATCTTTAAATACTTCAATTGACGATATAATGGAGGTTTATGTTGTTTAATTAAATTCCGCTACGAGTATTAAAATTAATTGAAAATATGCGTGTTCTATTGATAAGCATCCTAAATGTTTGTTTATTCTTTAAACTAGGAGTCAGGGGTTTTAGGATGTTACATAGTGTATCAGAGTAGGTCGGTCCATTTGGTCAGGTTGTTGTGATTCTGTCTATTCCCTAGTATGCGACATGTGTATGAACACTATCAATGCATGTTTCTCCTAATGGTTGTTTGTTGGTGTGTAGAGAAATGGCTCTAGTTAGAAATGACGATGCGATTATTGAGGCTTTGGGATCATTGGTTGTCTTGAAGTTATGCAACCTAAGAGGGGTGAATTAAGTTTTACGAATATTTCTCGTTATTTTAGAGATGTTATGGTTCTTTTAATTTTTTTGGAAACATGTACTTATGATAATGCAGAAAAATAAAAGTGCAGAAAATTAAATGAACATAAAAATATATCTTAGTTTCCCTTTCTAACCAAGGTTACAACTAGCCCCCTCACACTCTGTGAGAGATTTTTCAACATGTTAGATCTTTTTATAAGCCTATGTTCATGTTCATGTCATCCTTCTCTCCTCTAACAAACAATGGTAATTCCACAACTTCACAAGGACAAGTGGTGGAATGTTTGAATACCATAAGGTTCCTTCCTTCATATGGTATGAAGTATCGATCGTGTAACACTAGATTCATGAAGACGTTGGTTTATATGACATTGCAAAAGCTCTTCTCGTCAGTAAGGATGCTTGACACAAAGTGTTTTGCTATAGCGACAGTTATGACCAATGGAAGAGTCCTACTCGAAAACTCGTTCACCTTATGATGTCTCTGAACCATTGGATATGTGTGTCTTCTTTTTAACTTCTAATCGTTGTTGGTGAACTTGAAGAGCCTCGTGTTGGATTTTTTTGCTTTTTTCCCCTTGCTAGATGGTCCATCATCGATTGTATATACATTGAGGTGAGAGGATGATCCTAAGGTAGACCAAACCATGATGATTCCAATAGTTAGATAAAAAATCGTCAACTTCTTTCGAGCAAAATTGTGGTAGCTGATTCGTGTTTTTAGAATCATAAGGATTTAATCGTGGAAATTCGTGAGAATTGAAAGTCGTTGCCTATCATGATGAGTAAACGAGGTTATATGCGATGGGCAGTTTAAACTCCTCTTGATTAGTCCAACGTGAAATGTAATAGATTGACGGATTTGTTTCGGTGTGCAGTCATAGAAAATTAAGGATTGAACCTTTTGGCAGTAGATCAATCTTATTAGACTGTTTGTCAATCTCACCCAACTTAAGTTTTATATTTTAACAAGGCGGAGTACAAAAAAATTTAATTGATGAAATGAATCCAATTCAGTTTACCACTGAAAACAAAAGAAGAATCATCCAAATTAGCTAATGTTGGAGGCAGGCTCCACTTAATTTCCAGCATTGACGGTATCAGTCGGTAGTCCATTATGTCCACTGTTGTTATCTAGCTAACATCATGTTGCACTCACGAAATAACAAAAGTTTAAAATTTGGTTTTTTCATGTACTACTACTACCATTGATTTCAAAATACAGTTGTATAATTAAGAGGTAACATGGTAAAATTAAGGTATCATTGTTAACAAGAGAGATATTTATAAAGAACCGGTAACAAACCCGTGCATATGCACGGGTTCTGTTCGGTTACGCGAATTTGGATACATTATTTATTTTAAATAAAAATGTTTTAAAAAAATTAAATAAATAATTAATTATTTCATATATAAAAATATTTAGATCAATAATAAAATTTTTCCCGTATACCATTTTTGGTTTAAAAATATTTAATCATAAATATCATTTCTCATACATAAAAATATTTAAATTAATAATAGATTTTTTTCCCGTATGAAGACTTCATTTTTGTTTAGGTATCATTTACAAAAATATTTGGATCAATAGTAAATTTCGTATATAAAAATATTTAGATCAATAATAAATTTTTTCTCGTATACCATTTTTAAATAAAAAATATTTGGGTCATAAATACCATTTTTCATAAATAATAGATTTTTTTTTCCGTATACAAATATTAATTTTGTTTAGGTATCATTTACAAAAATATTTCGATCAATATTAAATTTTCGTATATTAAAATATTTAGATTAATAATATATTTTTTCCCATATACCATTTTTGGATAAAAAATATTTGATTATAAATATCATTTCTGCCAAAATATTTAGGTTAATGATAGATTTTTTCCCGTATACAAACTTCATTTTTGTATAGGTATCATTTACAAAAATATTTGGATCAATAGTAAATTTCGTATATAAAATTATTTACATCAATAGTAGATTTTTTCCCGTCTATCATTTTTGAATAAAAAATATTTGGATCATAAATAACATTTTTCGTAAATAATAATACAAATATTATTTCTATTTAGATATAATTTACAAAAATATTTGGATCAATATTAAATTTTTGTATAAAAAATAATTAGATCAATAATAATTTTTTTTCCGTATACCATTTTTGGATCAACAATATTTGAACATGAATACCATTTCTCTTATATAAAAATATTTAGATTAATAATAGATTTTTTTTCCCGTATACAGACCTCATTTTTGTTTAGGTATCATTTACAAAAATATTTGGATCAATAGTAAATTTGGTATATAAAAATATTTAGATCAATAGTAGATTATTTTCCCGTATACCATTTTGGAATAAAAATATTTGGATCATAAATGCCATTTTTCGTAAATAATAGATTTTTTCCATATACAAATATTATTTTTGTTTGTGTCATTTACAAAAATAATTGGATCAATATCAAATTTTCGTATATAAAAATATTTAGATCAATAATAGATTTTTTGGCCTATTCCATTTTTTAATAAAAAATATTTGGATCATAAATAACATTTTTCGTAATAATAAAATTAAGAACTTTATGGTACAAAGACCAAAAAACCACAATTTTAATGTGGTGGCAAAAAAATAAATAAGGGTATTTTGGACTTTTCCACAACCATTAATTTTCTTATATTATAGATTGATCAATTTTTTTTGGAAGAAAGAAGTGAGAAAGTGATGAAAGAGAAAAAAATAGAGAATAAAGAGAGATTTGATAAGTTTGATAAAATATAAAAGTTGTATTATTTTAATAATAAAATTAAGAACTTTATGGTACAAAGACCAAAAAACCACAATTTTAATGTGGTGGCAAAAAATCAAATAAGGGTTTTTGGACTTTTCCACAACCATTAATTTTCTTATATTATAGATTGATAGATTTTTTTTTGGAAGAAAGAAGTGAGAAAGTGATGAAAGAGAAAAAAATAGAGAATAGAGAGAGATTTGATAAGTTTGATAAAATATAAGAGTTGTATTATTTTAATAATAAAATTAAGAACTTTATAGTACAAAGACCAAAAAACCACAATTTTAATGTGGTGGCAAAAAATCAAATAAGGGTATTTTAGACTTTTCCACAACCATTAATTCTCTTATATTATAGATTATAGATGAGAAATATCCCATGAAAATAGCAAAAGTTGTGAATACTTAATTACAAAAGATAATACATTGAAAAAAAAATAGACTATACTATTCTTAGATGAATTATCATAAAAAAAAATTATAAGGAAGAAGAATGTGAATACAAGTTCCAAATATACTTTAATAGTTGATTTGAGAAACAAAATAGAATCATGGTCACTAGAATTCAAATAATATAATCACATTAGATAATTTCTAAAAACCATGTTTGGAAAACTTATTTGAAATCATAAAGACTTAACAATATAAAAAACATTACAATAAAATAGAAAAGACGAAGATGAAATATTAGAAAAGATAAAAAAAAAAAAAAAAAAAGCAAAAGAGATAAGAAATTAGAGACGAAAATGTGCATTAAAAACGTAATTAAAAAAGAGAATAATAAAATAAATTAATAAGATGAAAAAGAAAGAACATAAGAGATGAGAAACTAGAGAAGAAAATATTTTTTTCAAATTCAAACCAATTAAAATAAAAATCATAACTCAATCTAAAGAGACAAAAGCATGAATATTACTAAATGCATTTCAATATTTTAAAAATTAAAAAAAAAAACTCAATACATCAAATTTTGAAATTTAATCTTTCAAAATCAAATTGCATGTACATATTTTAACACATACTTTTTTTTCATTAGTTTTTTAACATTTATTTACTTAAGTAGTATAATATATTGCATTGATTTAATCTAACAACAAGTACATGTCTTGTGCTAATCATCAAGTTTAAGAATTTTCAAATTCAAATAAAAATATAAATCGAACTAAAAAGACCAAAAGCTAGAATATTACGAAATGCATTTCAATATTTTAAAAATAAAAATAAAAAACGCTCAATACATCAATTTTTGAATGAATCTTTCAAAGTCAAATTGCTTGTATATATTTTAATACATTTTTATTAGTTTTTTAACATTTATTTACTTAACTAGTATAATATATTGCATTGATCTATTATTAGTTGGTGTTTAATTTGTTTTAATACTCAAATAACAAATCTTTTAAAAACATCATTATCAACTTTGAAAACTATTCATTTTAGTAATATAGTTGACAAATGAAAATAATATATTTGGATGATTATCCGGTCTTATAATATATATCCTTACTTTCTTTTGTAAATAAACAAAAACAAAAACATATAGAAAGAGACCTCAAGCAGGGCGGAACCAAGGCCCAGCTAGACCAGGCAGGCACCTGGACTCAACCCCTAATTTCTTTGTACTTTCCCAATTTAATAGTTGATTTTTTCAATTAGGGGCAAATTAGTAAAAATAGGGTGTAAAAATTAAAACAGATGAATAATTATTGGTGTAAAGTTTTTGCCCTGCCTCAAGGGAAAGAATTTGAAAATGGAGGCCAATTCTGTGAACTGCTAATGTATTTTTGTTAGATACACCGAATAACTAACTAATGTATTTAGACAAGACCAACAGTGTTTTGACATCTTGACTTCTTCACCTTAAATCTATTCTCATTGTCCATCTTCAATTCAACAAACTTAATGTTGTTATATTCAAACAAGATCTAACTTTGACTCTCCTAATCTTCAACAAATATAACCAATATATGAACCATTCAGAATTACAACACACATACTAGTATTGCATTTTATTTCAAAATTGTCACTTCTCGGGCCACCTACACCTTTTATCTATGTAACATGGTTTCATAGACTAGAACCATAACTACTCGCATTTACATACAAATTTATATACCAAAAGTATAAAAAAAAAATGAAAAGGTTCAGGGCAGAAACATACCATCACAAGCCTAAACCTTCAACAATACATCGTAACGAAAAAACAGCATCCAGCATACTTCATTCCTCAAATAAAGCACTGCAACGTAGAACACAGCTACACATAACATGATAACAGTATAACACTATCCTCAATTCAACTTCACTCAACTCAATTTCACTATCCATTCTTAAACCTCAACCCAATCTAACTTCATTTGAATCAGCATTTCCAATTGCGGCTCAGAGAAAACACAACAATTTATTTAAATTCTGTAATGCTTCATTACTCTACCGTTTCAATTTGACATAATTCATCGCATAACAATAGTTATTTGTTTCAAATTCTACAATACAATATCATTCTAGCACCTCTATTGCCGCTGTTGAACCCTAAACCTTAAAGCTTTGAACCCTGAACCCTAAACTCTGAACCCTAAACTCTGAATCCTATACTCGGAATCCTATACCAATTCATCATCCAAATCCTCTGTTATTGTTCCTCTTCCCATTACATCCATTCCCTCAACATTCCCATTCTCAACAACAATCCAAGGAAGCCACAAATCAGCATTCTTCCCCAAATCTCTATCCCAATAATCCCCAACAACAACTGTCTTCAAATCCACCTCCCTAACCTTCCTCAACATCTCCGAAAATTCCTTATCATCCGAAACCAAAACCAACCAACCAATCTCCCCACTCATCATCTCCCTCTTCAACCACAAATCAGCCGCATTCCCCTTCTCACCATACTTCACAACTTTAACAAAAACCCCCGCCCGCCGCAACTCCGAACCCAATCCAAATTCAACCCTAGGCGCAACATCATTCCCCGCAGCTTCATTATACGTATGTATCCTCCGAATAAACCCGACCTTCGACCGACTCAACTTAATCGATCCCAATTTTTTACGCAACTTCTCGCGCTGGTATAGGTGAATTTTCCTGAAATGGATTTTGAGATCGGAAATGGATTTGCATTCGTGACCGCATACATGGCAGAGTATGCAATTAGGGTTAGGGTTTTGGTCGGGGTTCCATTGAGGGAGGTTGAAGAAGGAGTGTCGTTTGGTGTGAGCGGAGATTGAAACGTCGTCGGCGAAGCGTTCGGCGAGGGTTTTGAGAGAGAGTGCGGCGGCGTATGGAGGTCCACGTGGAGGTTTGTTGTCGAGGTCCCATAGGATTATAACCTTTTTGTTAGTGACTTGTTTGGCGTTGGTTTTGATGGAGCGTTGGAAACGGGGTTTTGAGGATAGATTGTGATTGTTTGGGAAAAGAAGTGAAGAAGATAAGTTGAAGGGAAAGTGGAGAGTGTGTAGTGTTGTTGCGTTTGCGTTGTGGAAAAACAGAGAATGCATGCTTCTAGTTCTCTTTGTAGCACTCAAGAAGAATCGCTTTTTTAACGCGATAGGAGATTATTTTTGTTGTTACGGATGATAATTTGGGCTTTCTGGTGTAGACTATGGCCCAATGATATGGAATTTTCAAGGGAGTTGTTACTTGCACCTACATTTATAGACATTGTTTATTTTTTTTCAACATACAACCTTTAAAAAATCTAGTTAGAGTCCGAAATAATTAAAATAATTTTAGAATTGAAAGTAAATTTTCAATTTTCATCTTAGTATTCTTTGCAAAAAAAAAAACTTTCTAAATTCATTTTAAGTTTTTGTAATCTTAGTATTTTTTGCAAAATAACTTTTTAAATTTATGTTAAATTTTTGCAAGGTCTAAAATTTTAAGAATGTGTTTGAATGAGGTAATTATAAAATTTTAAGAAATTTAAATTTTAAGCAATTTAAATAATTCAATTGAAATAATTCGACTGACTCTTTCCTGTTCCTCCTTAGATCCAAACAACCACCTCATTGATGTAGCCTCCGGCCTCGGTGTCGTGACGCCCCTTTGGCTGCAACACACTTAACCCCCTCTAGCCTCGATGTTGCTGGCTTAATATTTGTATCAGTCATCATAATTTAAGTCAAACTGATCTGATATTCGTATCGTACTATTTGTTTGATATTGGAATATTTGGCTCGAAAGAGTAGTATTGTTTATTGTGTTTTATCGCATGGGTCGTTGTTTAGTTAATCACGCTGTGTTGGCGATTAATTCATTCGTCTTGAGAAGTGAAGCTCACACACAACTTTTTTTACTATTTGGTCTCGTGTCGTGTGCGGGTTGTCTTGTGTATTTTGCTTTGATTTATTAGATCATTTTTGTTGTATTTGAGTTGTGTGTATATCCTCTTTATATTAATTTCGTAATTTCACTAGGTTTGGTTAATGTCCCCCTAGTATTGTGTATTTTCATTTTTTAAAAAAACTTGCAGTATTCAGTTTAACGTTATATTCTATGAAATATAAAAAGAATTTTAAATTCTTTGATTTTATGTATCATTTAGTAATCATTAAACTTAAATTGTACAAAATATTTCATAGATTTATATATTTTAACAATTCTTTTATTTTATCTAAACAATGAATTTTATCTAAATCATTTTAAATTAACTCAAAAGATTACATTTTATTCTATTAAAAAATAGTGACTCTGATTTCCTTTACGACTGTGCGAAATGGATCAGCATAGTTAGGACTCTAACACCCAAATGAATCAAGATGATTATAGTGAAAAGTGGATATTATATATTGTACCTTACTATTAATGCGTGAACTAATTTTATGCCTTAAATCAAAAGGAATGAATTTAAGATTGATTTGAACTTAGTCATTTAGACATTTGACTAGAATATATTTCTTCATTAAAATACATCATCCAAATACACTTTAAAAACATATTTATTGATTCGAAGTTACTTCTCTTTCTATATTATTATATATTATGAGTGATTAGTTTGATTTTATGTTTGATGAAAATTTGGATTTGAGTAATGAATATAGGAGGTGATGAAGAAATTAAGAATAAAATATAAAATTTAGTGATTGAATATCATAAATTAAAGATTAAATTTGTATTCTATATTAATAGTTAATAATAATAGTAATAATTAAATATTTAAGAGTGTGTTTGTTTCAAGTTAAAAAATAATTTTCTTTAAAATTATATTTTCAGAATTATTATTTTTAGAAATAATATTTATATCTATGTGTTTGGCAAAAAAATATGTATTTCATGAATGTTACAAATTTTATTTAATTTAAAATATATAAAAAAAAATTAAAAATGTAAGTATTAGTGGAAAGTCGTAGTTAATTGAGCATTATTCTTCGGGGAATATTGGATTTCGACCTTCAAAGCATGAGAATAAATTTGAAAAAATTCATATGTAACATCATTTGTGAAAGTAAAAAGTGTTTGAAAACATTTTTTATAAACTTGAAACAATCACGAAATTGTTGCATTTCCAATGTCACATTTCTGAAAATATATTTCCAATCTTTGAAACAAATACATTCTGAATTTTTTTATTTTTAATTGCCACATCAGCATCATTGCTATTGAATATGAATATTTTTTTCAAATTTAAATTATGTTTTTAATTCCATTTTTATGTTGTAATAAAAACATGTCCTAATCATCTAATAATCATTCAACTTATAAGAAAAAAAGTCATTTCTTATCAGCTTCTTTTACTAACACTTAATTGCATAGAAAAAAAAAACGGAAGAGTTTAAAATAAAAATAAAAATTAGGATATTTAGGAAGATTATTAACATATTTAATCATTTTTTAAACAATTTTTTATGCATATAAAAATAAAATAAAAATAATAGAGGATAATTATTATGATTATTTTTTAAGAACACTTCAGTTTAAAATTATCAATATCACATCATCACATATGGTCCACTTAGAAGAAAATATATCGATCTTTAACTTATCTTGAATTAAAGAAAAGGAAAGAAGAATTTCTTATTGACCAAGCAATTAAGATACTTCACCATCTTACAAAATATAATACCACTCAAAGTCATAGTTTTATAATTTATACCTTTACAAAAATAAAAGTCCACTTCTCCTTATCTGCATTAATGCATCAATATGAAAAAGCAATTCAATTATGTATCATCATCAAATTAATGATCATTAATTATATGGTTGATTGGCTTTATGCCTTATGTACGTTTTGAATTAAAAATTAAGATGAACTAGACATAGACATGAAAGAAGTGGGGTGGCAAAATGGGTCCGGTCCATTGGACATGTCTGTTTTGCCCACATTTTTGTGCAGGACGGATCAAGGTTTAAGGTTATCATCCTCTAGTGTGACCGTCCCGTCCCGCCTCATTTATTATACGAGCTTTTGCAGGCATGAACATTAACATAAAATTTTATATTTTTAGGCTTAAAAAGTGTAGTACCCGCGGATTTAGTCCGCCCCGCCTTCACTTTTTTCAGGGCGGTCCAAGATTTTATGCCCACATCCTTAACTATGACCACCCTGCCACATTTTCTTGCGAGCTTTTGCGGGACGGACTTACTCGTTTATCACTCCTAATAAATTTGTTTTGACCTCCACTCAATAATAAGACGTCCTCCCTATTAAATTCAGTGTTAGAGCAACTTACAATTGGAGTTTCTGATCTTCGTTTATAAATTTAGAAAAAGGTACTTTTTTTAAGGCATTACTAATAGTTATTTTTTATACAATTGATATTAATTTTCATACATTATAGTTAAGTGGTTCTTACAATGTTATGTTATATTATGCAACTAGTATATATTTTGTTGTGATGATAAAAAAAAATATTCTACCCCACCTATTTTTTATGTGAGGCAATTTGTACTCAATATAGTAGTCATATTTAAGTGTCTATACAGAATGAATTATACCGATGGACGGACTCATCAGCTATGATTCTACAAACAAGACAAAATCCTCATGTGCAAATGTTTTTTCCTCACCAACCTACTAGCTAGCACAAGTGTTTTTTCCCCTCTCCAACCTACTAGCATCGATGATTAAAACACTCAACATTGATTTATGATGTTTGGTGCATGCACTAATTTAATTATTGACAAAGGAACTTGCAAACTCAAATGTGTTATAGCAATACAATAATTCATAAATTATTTACGTCAAAAGTGTTAAATTATCATACTCTTGATATCCATCTTGAGCTTCTACGTTTTTCTCTAAAAAAACTTTCTTCTCCATCATTGTTTTTCTCTTGGTCTCATTTAAATTTAATTGATCTAATATAATATTTGAAAAATTCTAACTCCATACCTCAAATCTTTTATCCATCATATGTGCTTCAAAAATTGTTCCTATATTTTCGTAGATGTACCTCCAGAACTTTTTTTTTTACATTTGCGTAAAAACATTCCGTAGATGCACATACGGAAAACTCTGTCTGTACATCTACGGATAAATCCATAACCAATAAACCAGAAAAACAACATTTGTAACGAGAAAAACAACATTCATTGATTAAAATCGATCAACATTACATCGAAAATTCCAACAGAAAATCAAATATTATATATCAATAGCCCGGTGGACGCTTGCACATCTCTAAGATTTGCTCGACCGTTCTTTGGATCGTTTCTACGAACTCGAGTGGGATTTTCTTTTCGAAACCATCATACATTCTCCACATCTCCAAAACATTCGTTCAGTTTTTAAGCTCAAAGTTGTTGTAAAAGACGTTTCCTCCGTCGTCAAATGAAGGTGACTGATACTCGAGCTTCACACACTTCCGTTTGTCACTGTAAGGTAGGCGGTATTGGATTTCTTCGATGATATCTTTGAGCGAGGTGTATTCTTGCACTTTGATCGTCCGCCCACGTGTTTTACCGTCAGAGTAGAAAACACTTGCAACATGCCAACGAATGTTGTACTCATATTGAGACATTTTTTTGTTTGGTGTGAAATAGAACATTAGAAATCCCAAATTTATAAAAGACCTAGGTGAATATGGACAACACATTCTTTGTAATAGAACGTTCCGTAGGTATATCCACTGAAGGATGTTATATATTTTGCTTCCGTCGATGTACCTACTAGGACGACCTTGTAATTTTCCCCACACGTCATGGTTATGCAAACCACAAATGACACTAAATCTCCACTTCTTGCTAGCCACCATGTAACCACGGATTTTTAAAGGGCACTAGCATTTTCTAGTACCTGTGTCGTCTCTTTTAAACTTCCTTAGAGGAGGATGGTATTTCCCGCTTCTTTCGCACAACATTGTTACGAAAGCGTTTCTTCTTGTCGTACCATTATCCGATCTTCCTATTACCGCAACAAAACCAATGTTAGTTGTATTCCTACGAATCCATGTGAGCATGCTTTCCCGATCATCAAACTCTTAAAAGTTATTAAAGTCACCGCCGACATCTACCACCTTTACAACTACCCCTTCAACATTTGAAGAAACATTGACTAAAGGAACTAATTCTCTTGAGATATTATCGGGGTGCACCATACCTATTTGTAACCAATAACAGAAATAACATAAAATTACAACACTGCTGAAAAAACAATACAGACACGTTCCGTTGATGCACCTCCAGAACGTATTCATCTTCAACACGTTCCGTAGATGTACCTACGGAAGCAACATAACTTTTTTTGACAAAAAATTGATGCATAATGTGAGCAATGTAATGGATAAAGATGACTATTTACCTAAAATTCAGTCTCCTCTTGCTCCCTTTGATTTGTTGCACCAAAAAGTTTGAGTTTTGGAGTGGAAAATGATATTAATGATGTAGAATTTTTTGGTTGTAGAGAGTAGAGTTTAAGGAAGAAATGTAATAATGGGGGAGTGATCAAGCTGGTTCAAACTATATCAGATGCCTCTGTATGTACATCTACGAAATATTCTAGCGCTAAGTCATTTCGTAGATGCCCCTATGGAACAATCCCTGAACTGGATTTATGTGTATTTTTTTTCCAAAATACACTAGTTTAAAATGCTTCCGTAGATACACCTGCGAAAAAAACAAATTTTAAAAAAAAAGTGCTTCCGAATATGCATCTACGGAAGCAGAGGGCATAATTGGAATTTCGCCCGATGGCTAAGAGATTAAGAGGTGGATTGAGATTTTCTCTAATATTTAAAAAAAATAGTTATCAAATAACAATAATTACCAAATAATAAAATTTTAAAAAAATTCAATTAAAAAAATAAACTTAAAAGATCAACCATTAAGTTCAAGAAATTCATCATTTCAATGGTTTTATCGATGAATCGATCATATCATATCAGTTTTTATCAGATAAATTGCAACTGCAATTCTATATTAGACTTTAGAATTATATGAGTCGATAGACTTTAATACTATATTAGAATTAGATTTTAAATATTTCAATTCTACAAAGCTGATTCGTAAGATAGGGGTGTTACTCTCAAACGCCACATCAGAGCAGCAAGATTTTTGACATTCCCGCCATTATTTATTTGAGTACCTCCAGCAGTGGATGTTTCGTAGATGTTCCATGCTGGCAGACGTTGCATTCCATTTTTGTGCCGTTGGAGTATGCCAAGCTGTCCAACTGTTGCACTGCAATGCAACGACTCATTGGAATAAAATATTAATATAACTCAAAAATTAAATGCAACGTCTCTTTTTTTTTTCTTTTTTTAACACTTTTAGTTAATTATAAATACACCCTATTTGAAAAAATTTATACCCAAATTTTCTTTCACTCTTTTATTTTCTCTTAAGTTTTCAATTTCTCTCTCAAAATTTCATCACTTTACTCTAAATTTTTAAATTTTTCTCTTACAATTTATTCTCATTAGCCTTCATTTGACAATATATTTTAACCAAATTTTCATCTTTTTACTTCAAAATTAATATTGTTTAGGCCAAATGGATCCTAATCAATATAATTATCAATAATCCATGTTAAATTTCATGCAAAATTATCAAAATCCTAATCCTCGAAATTCTCAATTCCAATCGATGCCAACAAACTCCACTGTTTTTTCCGTCATCAATCGAAAACACTCCACCGCATTTTTTCCGTCACCAAACTCCGCCCTATGTTCAACCGTCTATGGAATTTTTTCGTCATGAAATGGAAACACTGATTAAGTTTATGTCCGAAAGTTAAGTCGGTATTGAAAAAGAAGAAAGTCATCTAATTTTAAAAAAAAAAAAGCTCGAGAGGTATTTTCAAGGGATGAAGATATACTTCCTATCCAATCATAGCTCAATGTTTCAAAGGATTCAATTGTGGGAGTTGATCAAAAATCTGAGAGTTTTTGGTTAAGAATCACTACCAATTATAACGAGTATCGTGGGCAATCGCAGGAAAAGCTACGTGGGTAGTTAAAATCTCAATGGCATCGAATAAATGGCTTGGTTCAAAAATTTGTTGGGTGTTACAAATAAGCTATTAATGGAAAGAAAAGTGGGACATCGGAGAAAGATATTTTAGTTGTTGCGTATGTTTTTTTTACTCAGGATGAAGGTACACCATTCAATCTTGAGTACGTATGGCAATTGTTAAAGGATGAACCTAAATGGGTGGGAGCATCGACCGAAAATTCTTCAAAAAGAACAAAGAAATTTGCTAATGGGGCACAGTCATCATCGTCTAACCTCGCGACACCTTCAAGTTATGAGTTTGACTCATCATCACCAATAGAGCGTCCAATGGGACAACAAGAAGCAAAAAGAAAGAGTAAGGCAAAGGAAAATGCATTTGAATCACCTTCTAATATTGTGCAAGATACATGGAATAAAAGATTAGCAGCAATGGAAAGACTAGCTCAATGTAAGGAGGACAAGATGGAGTTTAAGGCAATGCAATTACTCTCGAAAGACACTTCTATGATGAATGATAGTCAACGAGATATTCATGAAAATTATTGTAATAAGTTTGAAAAAAAATGGACTTTAGGCATGATGAAAAGTTGTAGTACTTGTTATGTATCAACATCTATGTAAAATGGTCATTAGTACTAATTTAATTTATAATAAATATTATGTTGTTATTCAAACTAGCCGCTATTCAAACTAGTCGTTATTCATACTAGCCGTTATTCATATATCACTATATAAATGACCATTCTTCTCATTATTTTCTCATTATTTTCTCATTCAGATGTTCTCTTTTGGAACTTGATTGAAGAAGAATTTATGGATAACACTGATGAAGAACTACTAAAGTCAATGCTCGAGAAGGAACATCAATCTGGAAGTTCCTCTAGGCCAAAGAGAAGAACATTGATAGATCGAAGCCGTGAAGAAGGGCACAATCGTTTATTCAATGACTACTTCTCGGAAAATCCGTATACACAGATGTTCAATTCCGAAGAAGGTTCAGAATGCATAGGCATGTGTTTTTTCAAATTGTAGCCTCCCTTGGAAATCATGATGAATATTTCCAAATGATCATGGTAAGCCCACAGTCATGCTTAAAGCAGTGGCATCACAAAACTTATGGATTTGACATGAATTTTTTGGTATTGCAGGTGTCATACCCCAAATTTTCCCATCGATATATAAGTCCATTCATTTACCAGACGTTCGCTTCATATGCATATCATAACATGCATTTTATCTCGCATAATGCCTAAATGTCAAGCAGAATAAATTTTTGGATCTATAGACAGACCGGTTGAATTAATTCTCAAATGTACATAAAATTAGCAGACGGAAAATTTCAAAATCGAGCTTGTCGATGTCAATTTTTATTAATCTACGGGTCGCGTAGTTTAACCCGGCGTGCTTATTTAATTTTTTTTACTCTTTTAGCGGTCTCATTTTTTACCTGTCATGGCCTTTTTAATCGGGCATTTCTATTTCAAAATTTGATCAAAGCTGTCTATTTTTCGATAGTATATTCTGCGTTGATTATTTTGGTGCAGTCATTTTAATTTTTCGAGCATATTTGCACCCGATTTTTATTTATTTTCGAGTCCTTTTATTTTTGTTTTTTCAGCAAAATGTCCAAAATAATTAAATATAATTAACTGCACTTTCAGCTTAATTTTATTTTAATTATTTAAATTTTGTTGGAATTTTTAGTTAATTAACTTTAAATTATTGATAGACCAATTCAATCCTCTCCAAAGTTTCCCTCACACGTACCACTACTCTTCAACTCCATGACTTTCTCAACCCATGATTTTCTAAGTCAATCCTCAACTCCACAAATTTATCAGTCAATCTCCACTCCTAAATTCTCTCTAACCTCCCACACGCATCACCACATATATCCCTCTCTCATTTTGAGGTTTAAAAACCAACTTCCAGCAACATTCCAAAGGGGCTTCATTTTTATCTTACCAAAATTCATCACCACAGTAACAAATATTCAAACTCCCATCAATTATCTTCCTCAACCAAAACATGACAACATCACATTATTCACAAAAACTTAACAAGAATATATAAAGTGAATCAGTGAGTAGCAAACACAAAACCACAGTAGAGTAAAAAAAACAGAACAAAAGAGGAAGACGTTGCGGGCGGGCCAAAATCACTTCCGGTATTCGTATCTCATAATCCTTCAGTGACACTTTCCAATCCCAAGTCCGTCGTACAGCAACACGACGCCGCTATTACCACCGTTTGTGTCATTCTATTGTTCACGTCACTATGCTGATACCACCAGGTTAATTTCTCTCTGTGTTTTTCTTTGAAAATGGCATGTATGTTTGTTGTGCTTATGG
Source organism: Vicia villosa (assembly GCF_029867415.1). Lineage (NCBI taxonomy): Eukaryota > Viridiplantae > Streptophyta > Magnoliopsida > Fabales > Fabaceae > Vicia > Vicia villosa. The sequence continues at coordinate 191,425,041 of NC_081183.1, read as the reverse complement.
GTAATGTTTAATTTTGTTTCTTTATAAATGCTAGAATATTTCATAATAGGTTTAATAAGTGTGATGGGTAGAAAATTTACAAAACTCAATAACAAGAAAAACTTAGGTGTTCTTATGTCATATTAGAAGAAGTATAATTATAAGAAGGAAATGTGGGTTGATTCGTGTGTACAGTATGCTGCAACAATTTTTGTTGTTGAACCAACGTACTGTTTGTGTTGTAATTATTTACATGTAAAATTGGTTTTTGTTTCTCTTTGTTTTTCTGGATAAATTCAAATTAGAGATTAAAAAAATTCTTATTATGAAGTTAGGAATTTATAGCATTTATCTATTTATTTATTTCCTAGCAAAATCAAATATTAAAAGTATAAACATATCTCCTTTTTAGTTAGCTTTATTAAATTAGTAAAAAAAGAATAAAAAATGCTTAAATTTATTTAAATAAAAAATATAAAAAATCAATAATACAAAAAAAATATAGTTTAGTTAGTCTTATTAAGTTAAATTTGTAAATAATTGCAACTTTACCGAGTACGGTAACGTCTTCATGTGAATAAAAGATCTTGTACATAATTCAAACTCATTGTGCAAATTAATTTCAAATCAAATCGAACAAAAACACTTATCTCACATCAATTTCTTTTTCAAAACCTTTTTTCATAATAAATTTGGATGTGAAAAAGGTTGGTTGAGCACCATTTGCTCATCCAATCCCGAGTATTTAGATCGTTGGTTGTTAGACCTATTGTCTAAAACTCGTCCTTCCATGCATAAAAAATTTAATAAGTGAACCTCGTTTCACATCACCTTTTCATAAGAAAACCTTTTGGATGAAAACAATTGGTTGAACACATTTTGTTCCTCCAATTTCTAGTAATTGGATTGTTGGTTGTTCTAGACTTGTGATCCAATACTGGCCACCCACATAAAAAACAACTTCAACCCATCAAACCATCTTTTTCGCCCTTGTGCGACTTTTTGAAAACCTTTTCAAAATGAATGTGCCTTAGCTATTTCAACACGAAACGAACACAAAGACTTAGCCTCTCAGACGAGCAAAACAAGTCAAAGTTCAAATGTTTGAGATGTCTAACGCATCATTCTTCTAAAGTCAACCAACCCACACTTGGTTTTTCTACCCTGAACTACGGAGCTCTGACTTTCCCATTGCACGAGGGAATACGTAGGCACAAGACGTGATGTCTTGTCGACCCCAATAAACTAAAAATAAAAACCCCTTTTCTTTTTCTCGCTCACTAAGTAGAAGATAGCAAATGATTCACGATAACACTCAAACACATAACTAATTAAATGGGTCCCGTTGAGTACAACGGACGTGAGGGGTGCTAACACCTTCCCCTCGCGGAACCGACTCCCGAACCCGATATGGTTGCGATGACCATTCCCTTTCCTTTGTAGGTTTTATTCGACATTTTCCCCGTTCTTTAGGAACAAATAAATATCGATGGCGACTCTGTTAATTTTGCCGGCCGCGACAGCAGGTTCAAACAATGACATTAAGATGCTAAATCAATCCAATGTGTTTAACGATATTTTGGAAGGACATTCTCCCACTATGAACTATACAACCAATGGAACATCGTATAATATTGGGTTTTATTTAGCGGATGTTATATATCATGAGTGGGCTACATTTGTCAAGACCATTTCAATGTCGCGGGGAGAAAAGAGAAAACTACTTGCTCAACATCAAGAATCAACTAGAAAGGATGTGAAGCGGCCAATTGGAGTGCTTCATTCTCGATTTGCAATTATACGTGGCCCAGCGCGTGTCTGGCATATGAAAACCCTCAAGCATACCATATATGCTTACATCATATATTGTATAACATGATTGTTGAAGACGAACGACACACATATGGAGGTGATTTTGATTACTCTTATGATAATGTAGATGACATGTACTCAACAATTGAAACATTTAGCGGTCCTGAATCTTGCAACACGACTACAAAAAAGAGCAGGTCTTCGTGAAAAACAAGTTCATCGTCAACTTCAAGGAGATCTAGTCGAGCATATTTGAGAACATTTTGGACAAGAGAATGATGAAAATTAAATTTGAGTAATTCTGTTATATTATTTATTTTTATTGTTTTTAATTATATGTCATGTATTTGAGATTAATTTTAATTATTATTTTAAATTTTATGTTTAATTTTAATTTTATTTATTTTATATTAATTTAAAATTAAATTATTTAAATTATTATTTTAAAGCAAATAAAATTTAATATCAATAAAATGTTAATATATAAAGTAAAGATGTGAGACCTAGAGTAAAACATAATAATAAAGAGGAAAGTAGGAAACATCTGGGTTTAGACTGGCAGTTTTTGGACAATTATGCGTATCACTTAAATGGTAGAATCTGGCTTGGTTGGGATCACAGGATTTGGCACATCAAAGAGTTAGAAGCATCTGATCAATATCTTCATTGTGAAGTAGCTACTAACAGGGATGAGTTCTCTCATTTTCTAACTATAATATATGCTCAAAACCAGTTGGCAAATAGAAGGAAGCTTTGGGCTGATCTGCATACCATTGGGAGATTTATCTCTAAGCCATGGATCATTATTGGTGATTACAATAATGTATTAAGGAGTAACGACAGAATTGGAGGGGCTCAAGTCCATGAGGTCGAATACAGGGATTTGGAAGATATGATGGAGACTTTAGGTTTGTTTGAACATGACACCAAGGGTCCTCATTTTACCTGGTCAAACAAACATGCTGAGGATTTAATCTACTCAAGGATAGACAGGGCTCTGTGCAACAGACAATGGTTCAGTAAATACCAAGACAGTGTTGTTGAGATCCTCCAATCTCACATCTCTGACCATTCTCCCCTGAAACTCAGTTTAGAGACCACAACAATGCGCTTACAAAGAAGGAGATACCAATTTCTGAATGTAGTTCCAGAATATATTGAGAAATTGAGGAATAGTTGGCAACAAGAACTTGTGGGAAATCCAATGTTTAGACTTTGGAGGAAACTGATTAGACTACAACCTGTCATGAGAGCTCTTAATAAAGCTGCCAATGAGGAGGTTAGGAAAATCCAAGACTGTCGTGAGAAGCTGGAACAGGCCCAAAAATTGCTCCAATCTGATATTAGAAATCCTGATCATTGTAGGATGGTGAAGCATTGGACTGAGGAATTGCTGAAACAGTCTGAGTTGGAAGAGAAAATTCTGCAACAAAAGGCCAAGATTGACTGGATTCAGTTAGGTGATGGCAATAATGCGTATTTTTTTGCTAATCTAAAGGCAAAAAACAAGCAGACTGCAATTCTCAGTTTAAAGAACCAGCAAGGGGAAACTCTGACTGAGCACAGAGACTTGGAGAATGAGGTTTTGCAGTTTTATAGAAACTTAATTGGTACTGAGAACCAGAACAGGAAGCACATAAATATCAATATCCTGAGGAAAGGTCCTCAATTGGATAGAGAGCAACAAATGTCCCTCATAAAGCCAGTGACTGAGGAGGAAATATGGCAGGCCCTCAAAGGTATGGGTGATAACAAAGCACCTGGCCCTGATGGATTTAATGGAAAATTCTTCAAGTCAGGTTGGTGTATTATCAAGAGGGATGTCATTGATGCTGTGCAAGATTTTTTTGTTCACAAGAGATTGTATAAAGCTGCAAATTGTGCTCTGGTAACTTTAATTCCCAAGCACAAGGATGCCTCAACCATGAAGGAAATGAGACCTATAGCTTGCTGCTCAACTATTTACAAGATCATCTCAAGAATCTTGACTGCAAGAATGAACAAGGTTATGGCCTCTATCATACATGATAGTCAAACTGCTTTTATGGCAGGAAGAAGTATTCATGATAATATACTGATGACACATGAGTTAATTAGAGGGTACAATAGGAAGCATATTTCTCCTAGATGTACCATCCAGATTGACTTACAAAAAGCCTATGATACAGTCTGTTGGGATGCCCTGGAAACTATCATGATAGAATTGAGCTTTCCAAATCAGTTCATTGACTGGATTATGCTAGCAGTCAAAACAGTCTCCTACAGGTATTTGATTAATGGTCAAGTAAGTGGTATCCTGAAAGCTAAGAGGGGTCTGAGGCAGGGTGACCCTGTGTCACCTCTTTTATTTGTTCTGGTCATGGAATACCTTCACAGGTGTATGATGGAACTTAAGGAGAATAGGGACTTTAAATATCATCCCAGATGTGCAAAATTGAATATCACCAACATATGTTTTGCTGATGATCTTATGTTGTTTGCCAGGGGAGATGTTCTTTCAGTGCAAACCATGATGGCAGTGTTTCATAGCTTCTCTGAGGAAACTGGTTTAAAGGCTAATCCAGATAAATGTAAGGTGTTTTTTGGAGGGACTGGATATGAGGAACAGCAAGCTATTAAAGAATCCACTGGCTGTATTGAGGGCAAACTGCCTATACGGTACCTGGGTGTACCTCTCACTAGTAGGAAACTATCAGTTATACAATGCCAACCACTTATCGACAAGATGATTGCAAGGATTCAGCACTGGTCTGTGAAGTTTTTGAGTTATGCTGGTAGACAACAACTTGTTCAAAGTGTCCTGATTTCGATTACCAATTACTGGATGAGTGTATTTCCCCTACCTAAGAAAGTAATTCAGAAGATTGAGGCTTTATGTCGGAATTTTCTTTGGTCTGCCAAAACGGATGGGAGGAAAGCATTGGTGTCTTGGGAAAATACCTGTGAACCAAGGAATGCAGGGGGCCTGAATTTTAAAAAACTTATATTTTGGAACAAGGCAACCATTATGAAATTGTTGTGGAATATACACAATAAAAATGATAAGCTCTGGATAAGATGGTTGGATATATACTTTCTGAAGGGTAACTCAATTCTCTCATGGCAAGTTCAACATACTAGCTCTTGGATGTTGAATTCTATTTTGAAGTGTCGCACATACACCCAGAATAATGTGGCATGGGAGAAAGCTGAAGCCTCGAAAGTATTCAATACTGCTGCCATTTACAATAGTCTTTGTGGAGAAAGTATTATGGTTCCTTGGAAGCATTTGTTCTACCAAAACCGGGCAAGACCAAGGGCTAAATTCATTTTGTGGTTGGCTTTATGGGGCAGGCTGGGTACAAAGGATAGATTGGAGAAATTTGGGATCATTCACGAAAAATATTGCTGTTTCTGCTTGCAGTATGAAACATTAAATCATCTATTCTTTGACTGTGCTTTTACAGGTTTCATATGGCACCGAATGCTTGATTGGAATGGATACACACGATATGGTTCTGATTGGGATACAGAGAAAAGATGGCTCATAGAGGAGTTAGCTAAAAAAGGATGGCGTCGAGAAATTCTACGAATCAATCTTGCTGAAACGGTATATCACATTTGGCAGGCAAGGAATGAGATAATCTTCAAGAACAACAGTCCAAACCTTGATGTTACTAGGAAGATAACCGAGAGTGTCATAGGTAGAATCATGCTAGCTAAAAAGTTGAAAATTCATATCAATGCTAGTGGAGATAGTATAATTTAATGCTTTGCTGATAGTGTACTTGATAACTTGGGCCTGGATCATTGGATCGGCGTGTATCATCTGTTTTTTGGAATTAATAAAAGTTTACTTATTCCAAAAAAAAAAAAAAAGATGTGAGACCTAATATGAGTTTTTAAGAGTTGCACAATTGGAATGAAAATTGAGTGAGTTGCTTCAAGATGATCTGGTTTAATCGGTTCCACAAAAAACCCAAAAATAAGTTGCACTATTGGATATCGTGTTAGTCCACCAGAAACATTTTGAACCAAGTTCCTATCATTTTAAAATTTAGCATAGAAATGTTGAGGTGGACAAAAATAATAATAAGAGCAGTAACATGCTCAAAAAGATGTCTTATAACAGCAAACAAATTTATTGGTTTTTAATGTATGTTTGTGGGTTCCCATAAACTCTAAACTCAAAAGGAACTTTCAAAAGATATGAACTACTACATTTTCTGATCCACCTTCACTACTTTTCTTCATTTATATGATTAACAAATTGAAGCAAAAAAGAGCAAAAGAATCTGAATTGATGAGTCATTTGATGCACATACATGTTGCTATAGTAGCAGCTTTAACTGGTTGTGTTTCAACAGTTTTACTCATTTTCATTTGGAGGCTATGTCATCACAAGAAAGATCAAAAGAACTTCGTTGAATCAAATAGTTTGAACAAAAGAAAGAGCAGTGATTTGTTCAGTTGGTTTGATCATCCATATCTAGCTTCTGATGCTGTTGAAAATGGATGGTCAAGATTTGCTTTCACTAGCTACAAAAGTGATTATATGTCATCAAAAAAATCAACCCTTTTAGGAGCTTGTGGACGAGGAGGGAATGAATATGGAAGAGAAGAAAATGAGGTTGAGATAAGTTGGGAAGTGTGTCAAGGTTCAAATGAATTCATGCAGAAGATTAGGCTTAATCCTGGTTTGAAAAAGTGTTTTTTTTATCCAAACAATGCTTTAATGAATGCTCATTCTGTTGTTAGGACTTGTTTGCCTCTTCCTGGTCCTAGTTTAGGGAGCCATGTTTTTCCACAAGAAGCTTATTTTGAAGTTACTATATTGTATTCTTGTGGTGGAGATGATTGTGAAATGGTTGGGAGAAGAGAAGGGGAGAAGACAAAGCTGCTTATTGGAGATGGTTTGAATGATGAAGGTGATTTGAAAAGTGTTGAAGAAATGAAAGATGAAGGAAAAGATGGATCTGTGATGGTGTCATTAGGGTTGAGTTGTGGTGGAGGTGTTCCTTTGAGAGTTCCAGGAAGTTACCCTAGAAGCATAGGGTTCAACTCCAATGGTTCTGTTTTTCTTGATGGTAATAATGAATTTTCTACCTTTTACCTTTTCCATTTTCATTTTATTTACCATTTGACACTAATAAAATGCTACACATATTCACAATTTATAGGTAAGAAATGTTTTAATCTAACATAGACATAACGAAAATGAATAAATTGAATAATAATCACATGTGTCTGGGTTAGGTGTTAACATGTGTCAGACATTAAACATGCTTTTAGTTAAAAGTGTCAGTGTTGTAGAGATTTTAGTTGTCAACATGATGTGACACAATAGCAAATAATCGAGTTTTCGAAGTGTCTCATCAAATATCGGTTGAAAGATATCAATCTCTTAAATGTATCTCAAAAGTAAAAAATTAGAGAAACACAACTTTAGGTTTGCTAAACAACAAAAAGGTAAGAGTTTTTAGCTTTTTGGTGATGTGAAAGAAAGGGAACAATAACCTAACTAAAGACAAATTTTCATTCCAACCTAAAAGAACAACAATGGGAAAGCCCTCCATGTAATGTTTGATATAGTTTACTCGACATTAATATTGACGCGTCGATGTTGATAATAATATTTAAGAAATAAAATTTCTTGATTCAGTGTCATGTTAGACATCGAATGTTTTAGATATCGAACGTTATCAGAAGTGTCAGTGTTATATACTAACTACAATGTTGTACATTATTGTTTTAATTTTATATATACTCATTCACACTTTTACAAACCTTGTTTCAATTTCTGTTTCCGTCATAGACATTTAATTATAAAATTTGGTGACAGGAATGAAACTTGTATATGAGTCAGACAAACCACAATGGATAGGAACTAACACAGTAATTGGTTGTGGATATGATCCAAGAAAAAAGAAAGTTTTCTTCACATTAGATTCAGAATTGGTGCATGTAATTCACTGTCAATCAGAGGAATTCAGCACACCACTCTGTCCAACAATTGCTGCAAATATCGACATTATGGTTTTAGTTAATTTCGGACAAGTTGCATTCAAATACGCGCCTGCAAATGCGCAAAGAACGCCGAATCCATGTTTCGTAGCGCCACTTGTACATTCCCCTGGTGCTACACTTGGATTTGATGACAGTAAGGAACTATTCTCCATGGGAAGGATTGATTCGCCGTGGCAGAATCGATCCACGACGAAAGGAAATAACAACGGTGGGAATAATAATAATGTAGTATTTGATTTTGATGAAGAGTCTGAAGCTGATTTGTTTGAAATTGTGTTAGATGGTTCAGAAAAATCACCATACTCAGTGTCTTTATCATAGGTTACTGTAAAAAAAAATGTATAAACCACATGTAGTTATTTTGTTTCAGCTATTAAGTTTGTGTTTGTTTATGCAGTTAAATATTTGTCGGTAGATAATCCCTTAATATAATCACTTATTTATTTGATAGATGTATTTCACCAAAACTAAAGCAGTCGGTGGCTTGGTGTGTGTACCTGCATTACTACAAATAATTTTAATCAACTATTCTCATTTTAAAGGTTCATGCATGTAATTAAAATAATATTCATAATCCTAACTAACATAGTCTTAATATTCTATACACTTATATTGGTTTCGATGCACCTTTCAACAAACTCCAATTGCAAAAGAGAGAGGTGTTATGTGTTGCATTTTATTATTAAACTATTTATAACAAACTCCAATTGGGAAGGACAAAGTGTTATGCGTTGCATTATATTTTAAAAAAAATAATAAAATAAAATCACACAATCGTCGTGAGGTTCGTTAAGTATATGATTTTCTAGGAAACACAGTGCAGCACTAAACAAGTGAATCCTCAGTTACGTGATATAGAAAAGAAAAATAATAAGGCCTGATACTAAGCCAAAATTTGAAATAATCTAATGCTCACATTGAAATTATTTATGTTAAGTTACTGTAAAAAAAAGATATGTCAAATTTCCAAATTAACTTAACATATTTATTTAGTTAATCTTTTCCCTGTCTGTCTCTTATTTGTTCTTGCTTTCTCTACAACTTCATCAAAAAGATTTTCAATAAAAACTTGGGCCAGCCCGTAGAAACTTACCCTCTAGAAAGATAGGAACAATAGTTTAAGAAAGGTCATTTTTCATTTATTTAAAAAAAAATGAAATTTAATATTTTCGGAGATGTATTAAAAAACAGAAAACATTTTAAAAATTTCGCACAAAAACTAGAAGAAAGAGTAAGGATGCAATTATCAAATGTATTGCAATTTTAATCCTAACCCATAATTTCCCTCCATAAATAGTACTACTAGTTTTAAACATAAAATTGATTATTTTATTCCGCACTAAAAGTGATATCTTCCCTTCAAATTTACAATTGAGACACTAAATCACAACTTTTGCATCAAAAATCGCCATTTTTGGGGTTAAAAATATAGGTTGGACCAAAATTGCAACAAATAATGAGGAACTAAAATATTGAATTTCGATATGAGGGGTTCATTTTTGTCTCTGATAAAATAGGAGACCAAAAATACAATTAAATAAAAATAAGGGAAAGTTGACTTACGTATTAGGGAAACATTGATTCGGTTTGCACACAATGGTTTGGACCTTCAGCAATCTTGATGAACAATTAACTAATGAAATAATAATGTAATATTGAAATTGATATACAAGGAGTCAACCAAAAAAAATTAAGCCTAATGTAATTTATAAGCATTTCCCAAATGATGATTAGAAACTTAAATCCTTATTCCACCACTCAACACATATCAAAGAATAGCATGCCCGAAAAAATCGTTACCCTAAGCTAGCCCAGAAACTATTACATAAATTACCAACTACGGAAACTCCTTTATCTGCTAGGATTTCAAAATTTCTCAGCTAAAAGTTGAATAGAACTGACATTTTAGAACATGAAAAGAAAAAGAAGAGAGGTGTACAGTACAACTTTCAATTACGATTGCCGAGGACTAATGCGGCAACCCTTTCCAATGATTCAGATGCTTTGTGAAGATCAGACTCTTCATGGCCTGCAGAAACAAATAATCTAATTCCTATAGGCAATTTACACTTGTCCAGTGTTGATCTTCTTGAAGTTGCCACAAATACAGAATCTTCTTTCAAAACCTGTGAATACGCAAAATTAAGTACCAACAAAATTGAATATAATGAACATTGTTCAATCGAAAAAAGAAAATACACATCTTCCAACTGCATTTCTTACACGCTCGGCAATATTTTCAAGCAGATGTAGATCATCTTTCAAGGAACCTGTTGACTTCTTTAATCTCAAATAAACAATTGGTGATTCTGGATGACTTGCAATTGTGAAGCTTGGTATTTTCGACAACCCTGCAGTAGCCAATGTTATGTAAGAATCAAAGTTCTTAATTTATAAAAATCTTGCGTTATTTGCAGGCAAAGGCGTAAATAACAGTCATTCAAACTGTTGCGCACAAGCCAAATCATGGACACTACTGCAATACAGTTCCATTCACGAAAATAGCAGTGAGATCAAAGCCTACCTTTCCTTAACACAGTAATGTTGTTCTTCAATTTTGTTAGCAGATTGGGATTTTCGTCAAGAACATCAATAGCTGTAATTGCAGCGCTTGCAAGATATGGAGGCAAAGAAGCAGAAAAGACATAGCCAGAGCTACTCAATCGCTGTCATTGTTGAAACAGAGAAATATTAGAGCATGGAAATGGATGTGAAATAATAGCAGCAATCATCAACCAATCACCTAGTGATGCACAATATTTCCATCATGCAAATTCAGGGATTGATGAAGGAAAATTGGAAGAAAAAAAATGAAAAAGGTTCCTTGAAAAAGATAAATTCTGAGACCCATGAGTTTTGGTTGGATACAAGTTAGACACAATCTATTTAAATTTTTTTAAAAACTATTATAAAAACGTGATATGGTATTGGATGATTAGATCATGAGTACATACCCAACCAAATTCAAAGTGTACTGATCTGTTCACCATTAAAAAAATTGCATTCTTCAAACTATAATTTCTCTTTGTTTAACTTCCTTTGAAACTTGTTTCATGAGAGAATTAATTGAGTGGTATTTGTTTCATGAGAACATTAATTGAATCAACAACAACGACCTAGCCATATCTCATTTAGTAGGGTCAGCTACAACTTACAAGTATTAGACAACGCCATAATATTCTATCATATATCATGTTTCTATCCAGCTCATTAATCTCTAAATTTTTCTTAATAGTTTCTCTTATTGTTTTTCATAATCTTCCTATGCCTCTAGTAATTTCTGACTATTGCCAATCTGTTCTAGCTTCCTTACTACAAAATGTCCAGGTCTTCTCTCTACCGGCCCAAACCACCTAAGCCGAGTTTCCATCATCTTTTCCACGATAAGTGTCATCTCAATTCTCTCTCTAATGTTATCATTTATAATTCTATCCCGTCTATACTCTTGTCACACATCCAACTCAACTTATTTATCTATGCTACGGTTAGTTGAATAATAGCATTAAGTATAGTACATTAATTATAAGCTGTTTATATTATGGACAACCAAACATGACTATCTTTATTACTTAAGTTTGAGTCTAGAGGAAATAAATTCTTAATTTCCATATTTAGAATATTTCCTCTCTTCTTATGTTCAGCATACATGGAAATCTAAGATGGTCATGATTCATTATCATAGATAACACTACCATACTTGGTGATCTATAACTCTTGCACTTCCGGTGCAGAATCCTCCTTCTGTGGCCAATGCATGTCCCATAGCAGCAGTTATAAGATCTAATTTCTCAACCTGCAGCACACAACCAAAAATCATTAATAGCAATACAGATTTGAATATATATTCACACCCAAACAGAATTTTTTTCAGTACATACTGGTACTCCATAGTGTTCGGTGAGACCTCTTCCAGAACTTCCAAGTACACCAAACGAGTTGCTCTCATCCAATAAAATACGAAAACGATATTTTTCCTTCAATTTAATGATCTCATCTAAGGGTGCTATTTGGCCAGAATTCTGTAAAAATTCAAGGAAACATATGTCAATAGTTTACTGACAAGCAATTTTAGTTTGCATGCAGGTAAGGTATATGAGCATAAAAGGTGTTAGTATGACAACAACAGAAAAAATAACTATTACAACTCAATGGTTGAGAAAACCAGGGCAAGTAACAATACTCTGTTGAGTAATAACATTGTACTAAATAGACACTAATCTAACAGTCAGTAACACCAACAGGCTCAAAGTTTTACTTCAATCCTTCATATATATACATATTCAAATTTCATTTGTTAAATACTGTACTATCTCAGCAGAAACAGTAGTTTGTATAGCACAATTTACCAATGCCACAAGTTGCAAGAAGAAGCAAGCAATTAGAAAAGCTGATTGCTTTTAAACCTAAAGTTATAAGCGTTCCATTGGAAACATGGTATAGATATGTAAAGCTAACAAAAAAGATAAATGAAAGACGGGATCTACCTGGTAGAGAGCTTCAACGACAATATAACGCCTCAAATTTTTTGTCCCCTTATATTTGGAAGTAATGTTCTCTAAAGTTTTACTTAAAGAATCCATGTCATTGTGCTTAAAATATACGACTGTGCTTCTAGAAAGATAAAGGCCATTTTGTATTCCCCAGTGGACTCCCTCGTCTCTGTTAAAAGGAATAAACTTATGTATGAAACTTGAACCTTTGAAACAGCAGGTTAACGCCTCCAATAATCAACAGGTGCTAAGTGACAATATTTAATACATTTTGAAAAATAAAATGGATGGAGAAGAACTCAGATCATTCTTTGCACCATTCTAATAAAGAACGGATAAACCATCAATCTAGTCTCTAGACTATCACTTCCTTTCCTCCCTAAACTATATAATTATAATAAGTAGTCCCTAAATTATATAAAATCCGTCAATTTAGTCTCTGCTATTAGGATGTTAGGGGATAAATTGATGGATTTCATATCATTTAAGGACTAATTATATTTATTTAGGTTGAAAACTAAATCAGAGCAGACATTCCCGGATAGCGACACGGAGCGGCTGACCCCAAAAGTGAGATATCGGGATAGCGTATAGTGGGATGACCACTCTATTTGATCATTTTTTCGATGAATTACATATAATAATTATAAACATGTCTTAAATATAAAATTAAACAAATAACTCAACTCATAAAAATATTCATAAATCAAGGCACACATTACTTTTGAAGTGCATAAACAGACTATGAAGAAAGGTCAAGGTTGAGTCTTTAACTCAAATGAGATTGAAAACCCCAAAATTACCCTTAAAAATTGTAAATTTAAGGGGTAATTTCAGTTTCTTAAAGGTGAAAAGAATAGTGGGCCAGAAACTGCTTCGGGCTGGGAACCACTCTGCTCAGCTATCCCACTTTTTACCCTATAGCGGCCGCTATAGTGTTCTGCACCACTAAAGCTCTTCCCATAATGGTCAGCCTCCACTCCGCTATAGCGGGATAGCGCTGCTATTGACTACTTTGGACTAAATTGAATAAAGAGTTATAGTTTAGGGACTAAATTGATGGTTTATTCAATAAAGGTTTATTCAATAAAGAATTCAAAATAATACTATAAAACCATCCAAGTAGTTCTATATGTGGTATATGGCTATCAATGGCCATTTGCCAAAATGCCAAAAAATCTGAAGAAAAATTGAACAAGATTGCATAGTAGATATTAAAAGATAAGCTATGCATACTTACGCCACAATTATATCTCCTTTTTTAGAGAATGCAGGAATAGCACTGAACATGGTCGAAAGTCCATAAGAGTACAGAATTGAATCAGGCGTCCCTAAAAATTTCGCTACTCTCGCTTCACAGTCAAGATGGACATCTGGGCAGAGGAAGAGTATCATAAGGGAAAGGGAGGATGCATTTCCTCAAAAACAAACTTTAAGATTGAACCTTACCAATTGTTCCATAAAACCCACGGGGACCACAAGAACCAACACCATATTTCTCTAATGCAGACGAACATGAGTCCTGCAAGATAAAGTAAACATAGTCACTATATCAGATCAGTGCCCCAAAAAAAAGAATTAATTTATTTATATGGGATTATTTCCTTACAAGTAACTTTTGATGACCTATCAGCCCGAGATAGTTTGCTGATGCAAAATTTACAACATCTTTACCGTTAACTATGGTATGTGGCCCAGCAGCACTGCATAAGAAATACCTTGTTATCAGGAGTAAACAAAAAAGATAAGGTGGTTTTTTCAGAATAACCTACTCATTAACTTACATAAATTATGAGCTAATCCTAATGTTTCCCTCTTACATGATGAATTGAGCAATAGTACTTAAATATATTAATAGAAGCTTATCAAGATAAACTTCATCGACCAATAATACTTCTTTAGAACACTACAAGTCTCTCTATTTTCAAAATATAACACGAACCTTCCTTATTTTTAACTCAAATAAAACGTACAGCTCCACAGTATATGATAAAAGTTAACGGTTAGGAAAATGTGTGACATTGAAAATGAGAAGAGAGCATTTAAATACCTATGAAATCGCACGGGATAACTTTTAATTTATACTAGTTTTCTTTATTAAAATGAAGAAGCAATAAATTTAAGAATTCCAAGGGTGATACCACCAGAGAAAATGTAATTACCTCTCCAGCACTGGTGGTTCATAGTGCAACTCTTCATCAAGAGAAGGAATAAGGGGTTGTGGAACCCATTCATCACATAGTTCATCAATTTCCTATACACATTAAGAAGGAATTTCAAAAATGTCAAAACACAACATGATAATTCTAATATTGGATTGTAAAAGAACCGACATGGAATGACATGGTTAGAGATTCCACAAGTAAGTAAGTAACTTTATCTTTTGTAAAAAAAGTAAAAGAAAACAAAAAATCCAGCATAAAAAATATAAAGATAATCTATCTTGTAAGATTCACAACATCATTAAGAATAACAAGAGGCACCCCATTTAGTGTATGTTTTGTTTAACTTTTGGAACTTGGAAGAGCCAAAAACAATTCTAGAGGAGTAGAATTGATTTTGAAATGATTTTGAGGTGTTTGGTTCTTCTAAAGTAAAATTAATTCTTCCTCCATAATTGATTCTACTTGAAGCTAAAACTTGTAACTTTTGAATTTAAACGTGATTTTTACATTGAAATTTACTGTTCAACTCACTTCTACATAAATTTATCAATCATAAATCATTAATCAATTTTACATGGTGAATTCATTCAAAATCAATTTTATTCGCCGTATAACCAAACACACGCTTAGTTTTTGTTTGGTATAGTGTTGCATTTGGTAGAATTAGGTTAGATATGATGCCATGTAAGCTACATATAGTAGCTACTTTATTTTCCCGTTTACAATGCATTGGGATTCGAGAATGTCAACACAAACGCAGTTCCAAACATACCATTAATTGGGACACGAGAATGTCAACACAAATGCAGTTCCTAACATACCATTAATTGTATGGATAAATTCTAAAATCTAAACATTAATGGAAAACCACTTCTCAACTAAACAGCATACTTATTACCCATACTAGCTCAACACGGAAATTAGGCAAAATGAGGTCATTTTATCATAAAAACTGAAGTCTCATAGCATTAATAACTTAACAAATGCCAACTTTATTTTCACAGAAAAGTCTACCACTAGCCATATACAGCTCCACACAGCTAAAACACACACTCCTAAAACAACAAAAAAATTGAATACATATATAACAAACAAAAAATTGCACATAAACACAGAGAAAGTAGAAACTGACCTTGTTTGTCAAAGGCCTTTTAGGAGGCTTGTAACTTTTCTGGGAAAGCAAGAAAAGTATAACCACCAAGAGAAAAACTTCGATAAACAAATGTCCTTCAAACACAACATAAAATCGAAGAAAATTAACAAATTAGTATGACTCGCACTCATAATCGTCCATAAAGTAAAAGAAATAAAATAAATTTCATACAGAACACGAAAAATTACCACCGATATTGAATCCAAAAACCACTGCTCTGGTAGAAGGAGCATCTAAAGCATATGTCACCCAATCTAATGTAGTGTTCACGAAATTGAGAACCGATGAGGTCATCATTATCTAAATATCTCAATCAAATAAGCAATGAAGCTTTCAAAATCACTCATGCATGTGCATTCCCTCAAGTCAAATCAAATTTCACGATTTTCTGAAATCGTGAAGCATGTAAATCCTGCACGATATACGAAAATCAAAGATTTATATTCCGAATAACACGTAGAATCAACGAATTGATTTTCAATTTTGAATCAGAATCTGAAAAACGCGCGTTTCATGAATGAAGCAAAAGCACGGAACTTACTTGGCGATGAGAAGCGAGATTCGGAATCGGAAGAAAATGGGGGAGAAATTGCTATGTAGATTGTAGGGAGCTCGCGTCTGTGTTCGATTTCGGCGGCCGAGGAATGGTGGTTGATCGGGGTTTTGGTTATCGATGTTCTGATTTGGTTCTTCCTCGTTTCTTCCTTATTGACTTTTTTTATTTACTTTTCAATGGAAAAAATTTGTCTTTTCTTCCTTTCGGAGCTTCTAAAACTTTTAACATATGTTTTTTTGTTTTGGTGAAATGGAGGTAGGCATGACAACAAGGCGGGTCGGAGACGGTTTTTACGTTCTCCAAATTCAAGTCCGAATTCCCA